>NC_089680.1:38465028-38765442 GCF_037042795.1 Molothrus aeneus
GTATCATGTCAGCCTTGGCTCACTGTATTACCAATATTGGACCCTATAGAGAGATCTCAAATGCCCTGGGTGCAGCAGAAACCATAAAAAGGCAGCAAGGCAACGAAAGGCATTTTTGGGCTTTCTGCCCATAAGAATTTTATGGAAATTTTTTTTTACCTTCTTTTTGGAGACTAGTGCCATATTGATACATTTTCTTCTGTATGAAGGCATTTTTCACAGTGCTTATATTCATGCATTAAATCATCTTTAGCCATTTGGAGGAGCAGTTTGATCAATTACAAAGGTAATCCCTCACTGTTGGGAACTGAGAAGGCTCAGTAACACTTGGTGTGCAGGGCTTGCACAGGCTTATCACTTATTCTGGCCCAGAATTTTATAGACAGCCAATTTCACAGTTCCTAATTTAACCACATCAGCATGTCTTAAACCTGTCTTAAGCTGTAGCTGTTCTGAAATCCTTTGCTGTTGATTAATATCTCAGTCTGCTGCCCATGAGCAATATTAGCAACTTTCTATGTGACATTCACATTCAGTTCTAATCAGATTATAAAAGTAAAATATCATATAAAATGTGTGAGAACAGATCTTTCCAGATTATTCAGAAACTGTCTGCCAAGTACTTTGAGGTTGTTCTGGTAAACACATAAAATCAGGCATCCAAGACCTTTTGATAAATCACCACTTAAAAAAAGGAGGGAAATATTTTCCTATGCTCTTCTTGGTGCTAAAATGCAGGAATTCAGTGGCAGGTCCATACTCCAGTGTGGTCCCTGTTACATGAAGACTCGGGTACCAGGTCAGGGGAAGTTCCCATTTACCAAGGAGCATGGATATAGGCTTTTGTAAAGATCTGTCTACAAGAGAAGGTAAAGTTTGGCTGGATAAATCTGTGCTATGTCTGGGTCAAGGTGTTCCAGTGATTTCTGACTGAATGACATTGTGAGCAAGTACAGACTTGGGCACAGAGTGATGCAGAGAGACTTGCAATACAGAACAATCAGACTTCACATTCTCCACCCAGTTTTGTGAGGCAGGCCTGTGTAAATAAGCAGGCCTGTGTGTAACCATGGTATTAACATATATAGAACAGATGATATGATTTTGGCTGTATGGTCCAATTCCTTGCCAAGTTTCCAGTAGCTTAACCATGATCTAATTTGAAATAATTAAATCAGTTATGTTTTTTTTAGATCATCTTTCTCATCTGTAGGGCTATGAATATCATCACTGCAATTATAGCTAGAATAGTTTTTTTAATTACTTGTAAGTTTAAGTGATAAAATTTACAAAACTCTCTGTTTTTACAAAATTTACAAAACAAAAATCACCAAAACAGATTGCTAACTTGTGATCCTGAACACTATCCCAATAGTTGTGCCATAAGGTGGTGTAGAAACCATGGATTTAAGCTTGTACAGTTTTTATATAACTGGCCTGTAAAGTTTAAATTCTACACTTGACTTGTATCTAGAATTCAGTTTCTTAAGTCCATGTTACATCTTCTACCAGATTGCTGTCTGATGAAGCTCCTAGATGTAGAAATCTAGATCTGATTTGCTATTTGATCTTAAACCAACATGCAAATTGAACACAGGCAATATGAGGGAAAAGCGTGGGGTTGAATAGCAATGCAGGGACATATGTTTTATATTTGGTTTAGTTTGTTAGAAAACATTACACTTTTGACTTCTGGTGTATTAAAAATATAATTGCATTTCATGGAAATTTACAATTCAGATTACAATTCAATTATTTTGCCTTTCTTGTACAAATTTTTTCTGACTTTTAGCACAATTAATGGGTAAAATACAAGAATTCTACCACCCACTTTTCTAAAACCAATTGCTTCAAATATCTTTAAGTCTAAAAAACAAAAATGTAAATCTTTCTCATAAATGGACATGTGCCGACATACAAGTTTAGGATTTTAATTTGAAACTAAAGGAACTCTCTAGCTTCAGCCAATGAGAGCCCAGGTTTTGTTCATCATAGTTTTCTGGTATTCCTAAAATTGTATTTGTATTCAGTTTCATTTGAATATGGTTTTGATTTGTCCAAACAGCAGATGGCTGTGATAAAGCATCTGTTTTTAACTTGGCACTTTCCATTCCACATTCCTTTACTATTCATAGCACACCAGTCATAGTAGTCTCCAGTACACATAAAAGGAGGCAGTTTGACTTGCAGATGCAGTTACCCTCAAATATGTGAGTATTTACAAACCCATAGCATTATTTCTTTTTAATATTGAGAAGACCACATAGATATAGAAGGTGGATATTTTTTCATCTCCGCTGCTCTCATGAAATGTGAGACACTGGAACAGAAACTAAAGCTGAGTCTGCAGCAAGGAACCCCTGTATTTAAAATTAGATTCATTAGGGCCTGTGTTCCTATGGAGAGAGGGGGATTATCATTGGCAGAAAAATTGCTCTTGAAGACAGAGTTGTGGGATTGCCTAAATTGTCAAGCAACATGGACAATTAAATACTCATCAGATTAAATTACAAGATTACCTAAAATGTGCAAATAAAAAGGCATTTGTGCAAGAGCAATGTCTTTTTATTACTGAGGTTTCACAAAGAAGAACTTGGTACTTTTGTAAACAAAAATCTTGTCTTCAGTTGTTATGTTAAACAAAACCAATTTTCTGAAATGTCTTTTAAAGTTTTCTTTCAAAGTAATTTGACAGAAAGCATAATTTATATTTATTGTGTTTTCAAGCAAATAAAGTCAAGTAAATAATTTTTTTCTTGTAGTTTGAAACATGCAACACACTTCTAAAAAGTAATCTCTTGAGAGTTTTTTGGTACAGAAGCTTGAACTGTGGAAATAGGAATTTTTTCTTGATGGTATCTTTCAGTTCGTGTGCTTTTCCAGAGAGAAGAATTTAACTTCAAAAATTAGAAAACAGATTTTTAAAATTTCTATAAGATTCACAACTTGTCCATTCCTTCTTTAACGTTTATGACTATGTATAACAAATGCTTACTGCTTAGAAATACAATTCCCTCTACTTAACTCAAAACTATGCTCCATTTTCAATATGTTATCAAATAGATTTTTTTCTTCTGCTGAGACTAGCCTGAGTTTGCTACTGTTTGAACAGCCTATGTTTTCAACCTATGTGTAGCTGGAGGCAAGCAGTATAACAGTTTACATCAAACAGTAAACTCAGCATACAAAAAACATATACAAATAATTTCCTTTAATAAATACAGCTACTTGCTTACTACACCCTACAGCATTGCATGACTGATATAATTTTGTTACATTAAGAATGATTTTATCTCACCGATAACTATAGACATGGTTCTAATTCTTTTCCACTGAGTTCTTCATTTCAACAACCAAAATGCCATCATGGCAGAAAAGTGCAGACAAGTCTTTGTTCTCCACTCCGTCAGGTAATTTGTATTGTCTGGTGAAGCTTCTGGATATGAAACCATGCTCATCCATCCTGGGTCCGTGCTGAGCTTTAATCAGGAGCCAGCCTTCGAAAGTCTGGATAATGATATCTTCGGGGCGGAACTGCACAACATCCAGCAAGACCCGGAATTGTGTGTTTTCCTCCTCCTGGCCGCTCTTCCCGGCCCCAGCCGTGCTTTCTGGGGCGCACCTTCGGTCGCTCAGTGCAGTGGTGGCAGGGCCCGGCAAAGCATATAAAAGGTGGTTCAGTTTGTGTGCTTCCAGCTCCTGGCCAACAAACTGCTCCTGGTAGCGTACAGGAGTTTCCACCCAATGTCTTATGACAGCTTCTGCCATTGCTGAGGCAGAAGGATCAGCTGCTGCTCTTGCTGTGTTGGGAAACTGCAGAGTCACACTGAGCTTTTCTCAGCCCTGTGTCTTACCCACAGACCAGTCTATCAGTTGATGTCGCCTTTCACTTTTAGAACAGGCAGAGCTTAACATTTAATACAGTGTCTTGTGCTGCAGTGCTGTGAGACTTGTTTCGTCTTTTATCCACTAACAATAGAGCACTATTTATAGCACTGCTGTATTGAGTGGCTCCAACACATGCATGGCTTTCATGCAGGAATAGTAAAAGAAACATTTTAATGCATGTCTTATTGCAATATTGTGCTGTGTATAATTATGAATAATGATTACACAAATAATGTGATTTTTTTTTATTTAAATGGAAGTCCAATACTTTGGTTTTTCCAAGGGATATGTGGTAATAAGTACAAAATCTGTATTTCTAATTGAATTGTATGTTCTAATTGAAATGTGTAGCTAGTGAGGGAAGAGGTTTAATTACCTTGGCAGCAGGAATGGAGCAGATTTCAGTTTAGCTAAACTGTGAAGTTAGCAAGTGCATTGGACATTTTTGCAGAAGCTGTGCATAAGTGAAATTTGGGCATGGTCACCCCAGGACACCATGTTTTTGATGGGAGGAGGGAACTATCTCTGCCCAAAAAGGGGGAGCCTGAAGGGCTGAATCTGCAATCTTAGTGACCTACAAACACAGCAGAGACATCTCCAACATGTCAGGGAGTCAGCCACAAGAGTGCAGACAGAACTACAATGAAAGCTCATGTTTCAGAGCTTCCAGAAGAGCCTTATTTTCCCCCAGGGACATAGTAAAGACAATTCTAAATCCTTAATGCTACAACATTGTCCCGGTAACTCCCATCTTCTGCTGCTTAACAGCTTGAACCTGTGATCTCATCTACTGTATGTGACTGCAAAGCAGGACTGATGACTTCCAAGGCTCTCTGAGGTGTAATTATGGAAGCACAAAATGTTTGGGAATGGAAGTGACCTCTGGAGATCATCTACACCAACCCCCCCCGCTAAATTAGGTTCACCTAGAACAGGTTGCACAGGATCACATCCAGGTGGGTTTGAAATGCCTCCAGAGAAGGAGGTTCTACAACCTCTGCCTTGTAATCTTCTTGCCGTTCTATGATTGCAGGGCAGATAATGCCTACAAAGGTCAATAGTTTGTTTAACAAGAGCTAAGAGAAAAGTGCAATAAAGAAGGAAAATAATTTCTAAATTTTAGCATGTTTGCTAGAATATCACTCTAGCTGAGCTTTGTAATGTGAAGCAGAATGTGTTATGGTAATTGTTGGGGAAGATTTTGTTTGATTTGTTAGTGCAGTAAAAGTTGCCCTAGGGCTAGAAATAATCAAATAAGACACTTTTATTTCTTCTTGTTTGGCTATTGTTGTTCAGAGATCTCTCTCTCCCTTGTCCTTACATGTTCCATTACTGTAGTTATTATGGGATCTTTGGTTGCTAATGGAGAAATAAAGAAAGAGGCAACTAAACTTCAATATTTATCAGATATTGACTTCTTTATTGCATTAATAGCAGGGCAGAATTACCAGATGTATGTGTAATTAAAGCTTTAAGGCTGCCATTTTATTTTAAAATGATAAAGGCTGCATTGGAATGTAAGGAAATTTTCAAAAGTTCAAGATAACTTACATTAAAGGCCAACTGTTTAATTGAGTACTGTGAGAAAGAAGTACTGTAAGGAGAGTTAAGCTACTTTATTTAACTATTGGCTCTTCTTCTGTTAAAGTGTCCTCCAGAAATAATTTAAAAATGCAATTCTGTATGTATGATTGACTAAAATAGTGATAAAACCAACCTGGAGCATTGCTTGTTATCTGTTCAGGTGTTTTCTCTTTTGCTAGCAAATTATTCACTTGATGAAGAAACTTTAACCCTGAAGCAAAGCAGTATGCCTGACTGGTTGTGATATTATGCTTATACAGATTCCTGAAAGCTGTTGCTGTCCCTGATCAATTCTGTGATTGTAGCCTGACTTATTTTACTTCAGTTTTGCACTTCATTAATAAATGTACTGTACAGGAATATCACTTTTAAATTTTGTTTTATTTATTCTCATTATCTCTGGAAAAGGATACACTTGCCCATAGTTACACTTCAAATGGAAACCGAAGTCACCATCTCACTGCAAGTCACTGTGGGACAGCTGTATCTATTCCCAGAAACAGCTGTGTTAGTCTTTCAAATGTCTGTGCTAAGCATACTTGAAGCTGTCTGGTCTAATTAGCACGAAAGATTCTTTGAATACCCTTTAAATTCATGTTGCATGCAAAATGCTGCAGAAGGTTATGGGATCCCTTTCTACTCTGTAGGACAAGAAATCAGAAAGATTTTGATAATGAAGCTGTAGAGCCTATTTCTGCTTTCCCATCCTGCCCTCTCCTCTGTTCAGTCCCTTCTCTCAGTTTGTCATCTGTGGTCTCATGAATTAGCACAATGCTTCTTATCTGTTTGTTACTAACGGGGGGGAATATGCCAAGTGGAACACACAAACACCCTTGATTTTTGGCTTTCAAATCTAAACATGGGCGCAGTGCTACAACACTGAGGCACTTCTGATGCTCATGGTGCCGTGTTCTTCAAATACCTAGAGCAGGATTCGGTCCAGCAATACGTTTTAATAACAGTTGATTACCAGGGTCTTTTTAAGCCTTCAGAGCAGATCCGACAGGAGCAGGATTAATGTCCTAAATCACCAGCTCGGTGCCTCAGGTTTTGTTTCCCGATTTTACCGTGCCTCGAAGGCCTCTCTCGGTGCTGCCCAGCGGGGAGGCTGCCGAGGGGGAGCACTGCAGAAGTGCTCTTCAGAAGCAGCAGCCGGGCAGCTCGGCCTCCCACGCCGGTGTCCCTGGTGTCCGCCTCCGCCGCCGGTTTTCCAGCCCGGCGCCGGGATGCGCGGGCACGGCCGGCCGGGAGCGCGCGGTGCCGGCTCCGCGGGGCACAGCGACATCTCCTGGCGAGGCCGGGAACTGCTCCCGGCGGGCCGCGCACTCTGCGTCAGGGAACGCCGGATAAGATCTCTACTCTCCTTCACACCGATATAAGCTACTTTCTCAGTATTTTGGAAGGGGGTGGCGGAAAAAAATATTTCATTCACGTCCTGGTCTGCATCCAAAGCAGCGTGGCCTGCAGGTCGAGGGAGGGGATTCTGCCCCTCTGCCTGCAGTGCTGCATCCATCTCTGAGGTCCTCAGCGTGAGCACGGCATAGAGCTGATGGAGTGGGTCCAGAGGAGCATCAGCAGGATGATCACAGCGCTGGAGAACCTCTCCTGCAGAGACAGGGTGGGGAGTTGGGGTTTTTCATCCCGGAGAAGAGAAGCCTCCAGGGACACCTTATTGTGGCCTTCCAGTATGTAAAGAGGGCTTACAAGAGAACTTGTGAGGGATTTTTGACAAGGACATGTCGTGGTAGGACAAGAGGGGATGGCTTTAAACTGAGAGTAGTTTAGATTAGATATTCAAAAGGAATTCATTACTGTGTAGGTTGTGAAACACTGGAACAGGTTGTCTGCAGAAGTTGTGGATGCCTCATCCCTGGAAGTGTTCAAGGCAGATTGAGTGGGGCTTTGAGCCATCTGGTCTAGTGGATGGCATCCCTGCCCATGGCAGGAAGCTTAGAACTCAATGATTTTTAATGTTTCTTTCAACCCAAACCTTTCTATGATTGTGTGATGCTATTAAATATATGAAATAGGCATCCTGGTAAAGCTGTATTTTAAACTGCAAAAATCTAAGGTGCAAAAAATCATGAGAGTAACACATTTCTGATGCATTTCTTAAATAAATACAGGTCCATCTTGCTTGACACAACTTTGAAGTAGTAGCTTACCCTGTCACAATCCTCTGTGTGCTTGATTCCCCAAAGATAAATTTGTATTTCAACTACTGTTGAAATTCAGTAACTGTTGAAAGGGGAAAAATGTGAAAAGGCTGGCAGGCTGAATTGAACAAGAACTCTTATAGGAGAAGCTAACAGGCTAAATTTACATCAGGGCCATGTAATTATCCAAATGAATCTAGATGAAGCACTGAAGTTACTTTTACGAAAGCACACAGGGATGCCACTCATTATCTACTTCACATGTCATTCAAAAGAGATATTGTCACTTAAGATTTTGCAGTACATATTAAATGAAAGAAGAAGTATTTCCTTTCATTTTAGTAATGTTCTGTTATGCCCAATCGGGAAATACAGGCTTTGTGGTTGGTACCAAAAAGCTAGATAGTAAAATAAGGTATATGTGACAATGTAAATGGGGTGATACATATGAAAACTCCATGGTAAAGAGTTATTTTCAACATGACATTTAATATATTTGTTTATAGTGAGAAAATTACCATCTCACTTCCATCACTTTGAATCCATTGCTCCTTAAAGCTATGAGCTTTCTTTTTAGCTGGATTGTTAGATCTGGATCTGTGTAAGCGCTGAAGAAATAAGCAATGTAACCATGAGTCCTGCAAGTGCCTAATCAGCAAATACTAAGTGTTCTGTTTTCAATAAATATTGAGGGATTTTTTTTTTTAAGTAACATCTCATTCCAATCACGTGGTGTTTATATTGGTCAGTGAATCACAACATAACTCTTTCTGCAGCAAGACTTCACGCTGTGTTATAAAAATTCTTGCAAGTAGTAAAGACTGTTGTTGTTATGTAGCCAGCTTTACTGAAGGGATACTTCTGTTTGTGGGTCATGTCCTTCAAAACCTGGAAAAGGCTGGATCTGATCAACCTCTTGGAAAATCTCTCCAGGGCACTGATGCTCTCTTGTAACTTATGGACCTCTTAAGAAGTGGAAAACGAATCCCAGCTTTTGCACTAAGAATCAAGTGTTTGCTCATTTGTTAGGAAGTATGGTAAGAAATATAAGTAATCATGGAATGAATTATCATTTTGACACATTGCAAACACTGTTACAAGACTTTTTTCTTGACATGTTGAGATGATAGAAGAGCAGATGAAGGATGAAGCTGAAGCAGTTGAAGGTTGACAGGACCACAGCAGCTGCTGTTGGAACAATAGCTTTACAGAACAGTGAAGGTATGAAATACAACATGTAGAACAATTATTTTTAAATTTCACATTACTGTAAAAGTTACAGTGAGGTCATGCAACTCTTTACACATATCTGCTTTGTTTTTCACATGGCTTGTTTTTCAATATTTGCATGTATGCTAGAGGCAAATGCATCTGTGCCTCACAAATTCTTGAGGAATTCCTATAGAATGCAAACTCTTTACAGTGATAATAATCTGTTCAACTTTTTCAGACAAAACAGTGGAGAGGAAATGAACAATTAAAAGAGAATAATGTGCCTTAGGGAGTCAAAAGCTCTGTTTTGCTATTGAAAGTCAGGATCCAAAGCACTCTTGCTGTAGAAACAGTCTTACTTTTCACCAGTGAAGAATCAACTAGTGTTCCAAGAAGAATGCCAATTGTCAGGTTTCCTACTCCTCTGCCTCACTGAAAGTTTCTCTTGAGACTTGGTAGGAATATCTCAAGGCAATGAAGTACAATAAGACTCATGTATTTTGGACCTGTTAAAATTTCATAGCTAGTGCTAGCATGTACATTTAAAATGTGAAACCCCTATCCATGGGGACATCTTCAGCTGTGCATGTTTTCATGTGGACCACTTTAGTAAAAACAATACAAGTACTGAAAATCTCACCTATGAAGTTCTGGAAGTAGCAAAATTTATGCTTTTTAAAATTATGTACTGTGTAGGTCCTATATTACACATAAATATGCTAGTATGTAATTAGCACAAAACACTGAGTATCTCCTTTTGGTTTTTGATATTTGTTTCTTTCTTTTTCCTAAGAAGAAAGTGAAGATAAGTGGTGTACTGATCCTCTGGATATATTTGTCAAAGTAAGTCCTTACTAGAAAATAATTGAACTCACTAAATGAATTTTGAGATTTAAGAAGTTCTGTGTTCAAAGAATCCCTGAGAACTTAGCCAAGAACTCGTTGGGGCTGAGTGTCAACATGTTGGTCTGGTTGGTTGGTGACCAGCTGCTGATCCTGGGGTAGAAGTACTTCATCCAGAAAGTCTTTAAAAAGAAACTGCAGGGATTTGAGAAGGATTTACAGGAAGAGTTTGCTGTGGTTAGTGAACAATTCCTCTCTGGAATGACATAAATATGCTGTTTGATTTCGATATACCCTGGGAATTAACTACTGTGTCAAGCATCTTTAGCTGACAAGGAGCAGCTGGAGACTGACTGGGTAAGTAGTTAGATTGGAAGGCCTACTCCAAAATCTCAAATTTAGAGTGACTGATAGGATATTGATGGTGTCTCAATGCTATTGTTTTCATATGGTAACTTAGTGGATAATATGAAATTCTTAGAAGGAAAGCGAATAATTCATTGGCTAAAATACTGTCTCACCTTTCCCCTCCACATGGTGAAAGCCAATCAAAATCTGGCTTCTATGTCAGAACTGTTATTTCCCTTAGTGTTGGAATTAAAACAATAGTCTCATATTGTCCTAATTTCCTGACTTTGGCAATGCCAGAAAGGCTGCAGAGGTGGTAAAATCTGCTGCTAGAAATCCTTTTCTGTTGATAGTTTTCAGTTAAGTATGAGGAACAAATTCTGATCTATAAACTACATAATCCTTTATCTTTACTGGACTTGCCCTTAATTATGTATCAGTGCAGAATTTACATCCTTAATATTAACACTATCATCTATACTACTTCTGAAATTATATTTTCTTTCCTAGTGTGTGTTCATCTCAGAAAACAGAACTTGACCAGATTCTTTTTTTAAGATTACCAATTAATTTACTCTGAACCTTAATTTATGGGAGGTGGATAAGTAGGTTATTCCATATACGTGAGTCATGAATGCTTTAAAAATGTTAGGTCTGAAATTTAGAACTCTTTTTCTCCTCTTTCTTATTCAACCTTCTGTTTAAGCATGTTAGAATTTGAAAAATCTAAAAATGTTTTCTGGCCTGCTTTGTATACTTGCCTATTTGCAAAGACCTCATGCCACATATGTTGGAAAAAATGGAAATTTGTTTTTCTTCATAAAAAAGCCATTGTATCATATAAAATACTGGAAGAATCTAACTCAGTCTTTGTCATACCCTTTAAAGAACGATCTCTGTACATGTCCACATTTATTTAACATGACTAGAAACCTGATTAGTAGGTAAGGTAGCCCTTTCTTTTCATTACTACAGTACTTTCCTCCCAACATGTATTTGTCAATACAGCTATTTTTATAACACAGATCATAACTGCTGTGAAAATCTGTTGCTATTATGTTGTTCTACTGAAGGTCAGAAGATCCTTAATGAAACTTTATTTTGCTAAGGTTTATGTTTACATAGCATGCTCTGCAAGCAATAAAGTGTTTGTAGTGATGTCATGAGAGAAAAATAATATTTATAAAGGCAGATTTAACTCACATGTTATAGAAACAATTTTATTTTCACAGTAGAATCTCTTTCTTCCATATTAATCTTTGCTGTACCAAGGAGGTAAATTAAGTCTGTGCAGGCTAATGGGGTAGTTCTGTAGTCAAAGATTAGTAATTAGTACAACCGAGCTTGAATGTGATTGTGTACTCTTAGAGAGAAGTTTTAAAAAATAATTTGTGTATTTACTGGGCATAACTGTTTACTTAGCTATTCCATATAGGTTTTAGCTTTCTTTGGGGCCAGTTAAAGCTACTTATAGATAGCAGACTGTGTTCTTCATTGTTGATAAAGCCTTTGTTGTGAGGGGCTTCTTTGTGCAGGGATGAACAAAGCCACAGGAAAATAATTCGGAAGAGTTAATCATAAGCAAAACCACAGAGGGGGCTTTGACATGCAGTCAAAGGACTTCGCATCGTTGGCATTTTGTTATCAATTCAAAACATACTCAGTTTTACAAAGAGAATGACTGATGGATGGATAAAGAAGATTGAAGTAGAATGAAAGACAAAATGTTCTGAACACAAGGAAATTTGGTTATTAGCGTACAAGCAAGCTGTCCTTCTGCAAACTGTACTGAGTGATAGTAGCTAAAGGCAGCTGGATGTTGAATAAATCGTGGTTATCTGTCCCATTTGTCAACTCCCTACTCTCATTGCTATTCCCAAAGCATTCACTGAGGATATCAGCAAAGTAAAGGCTACAGGATTACATTTTATTCTAGCAGAAATCCAGGACAGAAAGAACCACCAGACAGTTTCATATAGACTCCAAACTGTCTTACCACTATTCATTTTCTACCACTGCTGGAATTTTGCTGTGGAAACAAATAGCAAAGAAAACAATAACAGGATTAAGAACAATGACAGACTATTAAATCACATACCAGTGGTTCACAGCCTATGGCATTTTTTTTTCCACTGGGTCAATGTTAGATTTTTTTTGGCAATGGCTTTTCTTTTTTTTTTTTTATAATGTACAACATTTTAGAGTTAAGAACATGACCTTAAGGAAGAAGGGATGCTTTCTAGTTCCTCCCTACTTTGATATACTTTTATGTTTTTTTTCATTTAGTTCTCCAACCTCAATCTGTGTAGTTTGGAGACAGGCCCCTTTTCTGCTCAGGAACAAGAGTCAGGGCCAAATCAGATGCCAAATCATGCTTCATTCTTCCTTTGTATAGCGAGCCATAGAGAGCAGTTAGCCACCAGTGTGCAAACAATAGTAATGAGTTCTTCTATGAACAATAATTGTGGGATAGCTGACATTCACAGACTACAGCGCAATAGAGATTTGGGACCAATATACAAACAACTGGTAATTCTTTAATCTAAGGTCTAGTCTAGAACCATAGGAAATCAGCATCCTAAGTTTAGGTACTTAAATAGTGCAAGAGGCCTCTGCTATTTTGAGAAATCAAATACAGTTTCCTGTTGCTATTGTTTCCAGAGTAAAAAATGCATCCTGTTGATACCATAAAAACACACCAAACTATTCTGCAATCTGGAAAAGTGTGTTTTAGTTATCTTACTGTTGCAGTTCTACACTCTGATTATGTAGAATCATGATGTTAATATTTTTTCTCAGTAGTTCAATTTCTTTAGTCTTTAAAGCCACTTTACATACTCTGATAATAATTTTAACTTCCTGGTTTCAAATGTCACACATTGATTTCATGTATGTATTTTTTTTCCATATCCAAGTGTGAAGCAAGCATTTAGACAGCTAGGTAATGTGGTTACAAGATATGCTTGCTACATACCAATTACGTGTCAAGTGCATGACTACTTGAAAAATTCAGTCCCATTTGAAAAGGCAAAAAGCCATTAGGGCCTTCCAAAATGTAGTTGCTGCACTTGCCTCTTGTTAACCTTTATGTTCCCATCTCCTGTGTGGGTGAGTTCATTAGGAGCTGTCTTTTCAACTCCAAGCTGGCTGGCATACAAGGCTGCCACATGTCAGCTCTGCCTTTTGTACCAGCTAATATGGAGTTGATTGCCTTCATGTTTAAAACAGTTGGACTGATGTTTTCTGTTACTTGATACAAACCCCTGCAGTTATTACCTCCAGATGTGGGGAGAAAGGCTAACAGAAAAAGCCATTAGCCCATGGTTTGTTCCACTACAGCAGATCTGAGCTGGAATGTCAAGACCTACAGCAGTACTAGGCACTGAGAACTGTACTTCCAGGAAATATTAAAAGTGGTCTGGCCAGTAGCTACTTGATATTAAATATTACAGAATCCTTTCTGGTTTATATTAGGTGCCCAAAATCAATAAATACTTGGACTTTTAATTTTCTGTGCCTCATTCCTGCTTCTGAAAGAAAGGCAATAATAATCTCTCATCTTAGTGGATTGTTATGAAAATGAACTGACTAATATCATAGAATCATAGAATCTTAGAAACATAGTATCTGTGAAGAAGTTAGTGTCAGATTATGTGACCAAAAAAGAGATTTCTGTCCTCAGACAGAATTTGTCAAGTGGTGAGTAAAAAACATAAGAAAAACATGAGGCCACATGCATCAATAATTCTTGACTAAAAAGTAAAGAAGAAGGAAAATTTAATTCTGACTGATATAGTAGTCAAGTGGAAAATATACAGTAGAGTTCCATAATTGGACAGCACATTATAATATACAGGCACGTGCAGGCTGAAATAAATGTGCATAGGAAATCTGAAATTTAGCATTTTCTTACTAAGTGTTTTTAAAATTTACTGCATTACAGCCACAATCGTTAGGTTTCTGTTCCTCTTCTTTGTTTTTCACAAGACACAATTTGCTATAAGGATATGAGATAGGCAGAAAGGTAGAATCACATTTGGGAATTAATTCAGATAGTAATATACAGTTTTCTAAAGTGAAGTTATATGTGAGTACACCATGACTTCTGTCTGCTCCTCTCCCATGAGAATGACGAGTCAGCTGATGTGGTAAAATGAAACCTCTTGGCACTACTCTGTCTAGAGACTGAATCTATTGGGTGTTTTCTGCCCACTGTTCCAGCAGGGATACACCAGTATTTCCCCTCCTGCAGCTGAATGATATTAGGAAATATAGGCAGGATTTGGTAGGACCCAGGTTAAAATGTTTAGACTGGAAGTCTATTTATATACCACAGAATTTGTTGGGACTTTTATCAATACCTGTTTGCATGCAGTAATGTGTCTTAGTCTTTTGAAAGCTAGCCATTAAAACAGTGAGTGTGTGAAAAACATTACTTTTGCCTATGGCTCAGTTCAAAGACAATGCATTAATATGCATACTGAACTGCTGAGCAGGGTGAAAATGAAGAATTAGTGATCAACACTAATAAGAATCATTTGCTCTAAGCATAAATGGACAGTGCTTTTTCCCCACAATATAAACAGCTTTACTTGAAAGAATGTTCCAGTATCTGGATAATTTAGTACCATTACTTATGGGTTTTTATGTGTTCAGAATAACAACAATATTTAGCTTTAATTCTCTGAATAAGTATTAACAGAATTACATGTTAATGAATTAATAAATTCACTTCCATTTTATTCTTAAAGCCTCCACATAGAAGCAAGAGATCAAATTTCACATTAGTTATACAGAAAAGCAGTTTGTTGTTTTGCCAGGACTGTAAAAATCATATATGATCCAGATCTACCCATATCCTTCATGCTGAAGTAAACTAGAAATAAAATACAACAGGTATTCCTTCTCACATATTCTTCAGATGTGTTAGAAGCAAGGAACCTATACTTTGGCTGCTGGCCTCTCCCTCAATGGAAAAATCTGAAACAGGTTAATGAGAGTAAAACAGCCCTGTAAAGCATGTTTTGGACTTGTTTCAAGAGCTGAAATCCATAGTTACCACATAAAATATTTAGCCCTTCAAGAGCTTTTACAAAACCTTACCATATTTCAATCTGTATTCCTGATTTGAGTTATAGTCTGGCTGAGAGCATCATCAGCATCTTTGACACTGTGATTCACAGAATTTTTCTGTGTAGGAAATGATCCATAAGAATCATCAAGTCCAACTCTTAATTAAGTAGTCTATAACAGGGATTGAACCTACAACCCTGGCGGAAATAGCACCATGCTCTAGGCAGCTAACCCAATCTCAGGGTCATTACTTACATTTCTACATGGCACACCTTCTTGCTTGTTTTATTCCATCCTCAAGACTATGTGGAGGATGTTCAAAAGACAAGCAAAGCAAGAATTCTTCAAGATGGACTCAGAATATCCACACCCTCTTCTTATTTTCCTCTCCTTTGGAGTTGTAATTGCAAGAAGAATAGATGAAAGAATTACAATGAAGTGGCTGAATTCACATGCAATATTTAGACCCTCATTCTGGAAACACATAAAAACAGTGAGAAAAAGGGGCAGTGTTATTGTAAAATTCCCACTCACACAGTAAAATGCCTGAGTGGAAATGCATTTCCAAGAATACACACTCTCCATTGTATTTATTCCCCTGCTCTTGTCTCTAATGCATCTAAGCTTCTTGGATACACAGGACTGTTCCTTAGTGTGTCTGCAGCATTGTTTGTGCTGCTCAGATCATTATCACTAACTGGTTTTGTTACTGACAAGAGAGGTTTATAATCCACCTGCTGAGACATTAGCAAGAAAGGATGGCTGGACTTTGGTTAGGGGCACTGCCTTGGGAATAAGAAATCCAATTTGGTTCTTTTCTCTAGGGTAGGTTTTTCTCTTTGGCTTCTGGAAAATCACAGGCTCTTTATTCCACTTTCAAAGAGTGCAGGAAGAAGTATCAGTGTCATAGCCCTGTTTAGATTATTATTATTTTTAGGAGAAACAGTACCTTCTAATACACGTATGCAAAAACTTACACAAAATATCATATGAAGCTTTCAGAGGAAAAGGAGCAAACAAGGAGGATCACAAAAATTGTAAGTATGAAGGTGTACCACTAGTGACAAAGAAGAAATTGAGTTTAATGTGAACATATCTTTAACATTCCTGATGAAATCAAAGAACAGCTTGCTGACTCAGGTATCAGAGGCAAACAGCAGAAGGGGTAAGCCTTCCCAAGCTGCCCTACTATGGCACCAGGTATGTAGCTTGCTAGTGGGTGGCTGCTTGGGCATCATTATAGTGCATCTGATATTACAGGGATACAGCAAGTGGAGAGTGGGTATTCAGAAAATAAAAAACCACATAGTAATTAAAGTTTGTCAAAGGATTGCATTTAAATAGAAATTAAGATGTTTTCAGCAGACTGACTTACAATTTGTTGCTGTTGGTAAAGTAAATATAATTGTATTATCCTCTGCAAGGCTATTGTTTTTGTTTAAATCACCCATAGAATATTAGGTTGCAAGGAAAATACAAAAAGTGCATATTCATAGACTTATCATACTATAGTACTATTAATAGATGCAAAAAAGCTCTTTCAGGATGAAATTGCTTCAATTCAATTTAAAATTAACAACTGTACACTCAACTTTCAGCCCTCTCTTGGGCAAAGTTCATATTGAAATTGAATTTCTCATTCCATTGGACTGAAAGAGCAAAGGGACAAAAGGATTAAATATTTATTTTTATAATGCCTATACTGTAGAATGAGTAAAAAAAAATAAGCCTCAGCTACTAGCTGGACATTATTAGGAAAAAATGTTGCAGTGAAGGTAAGAGAGACAAGTGACTATATGCTAATGTGTAAAACTGCATATGTGAAAAATGCACTACAAAGAATAGTGATTCACCCAGCATTGCCATTATAGCAATAGTTTGCTATAGTCCTGGATTATCTCTCTTACCTATATACTTGCAGTTTCCTGTAAATAATAACATGGAATTTTAGTCAGTATCTTAGAGTTTGTATAAAATAAGGAGCCTATAAAATGAGCATTCTGCCTATTTTTAGTCTGCAGTTACATTTTACTATAAGGGTATATGGAATTAGTTTCATTCCTGAGTCTCTTCAAAACTTAATGCATATTTAATGATACAGACCTTTGCACAAAGTCTGTCAGCAGGGAGCCTTATCCTGACAGAAATCTAGTCACACATTTCCCTATCCTGAATCCCAAAGCAGGTTAGTAGAGCCTGAAAGGTGAGTGGCAGTGATGAGGAATGCTGAGAGATACCCTGATTCACAGCAACTTGCTTCTGCCTGTGAACACGATAGCTCTTTCAAGGTTCCTTACTGATATTTAAAATGAAATATTTGGCACCTCCTTTTAGTTCCTTTATTTGGAAAATACTAAGTGAGTTTTATAATGCACTAATTCTGTGGTTTTAAATACAGTAAGTAACTGTGGTTATCTCAGAAAAAAGCAGTTAATGCAGACCTAATTTTGCCTGTAGGGAGAGCAAGTTCACATTTACTGTAATTGTCATTAACATTTCTATTCATTTGGTACCTCTTCCTAGGGAAAAACGAGCAAGACAGCTGAGCACAGAATCTCTTTCTGGACTGAATTCTTCCCTGTCAGTGACCATCTTCTGTTCTCCAGGTCACAGAAGCACTTGGTCCTTTGTTAAATGGCAATAACCCTTACTCCATGCTTTTTACGGGCAAATGGTTAGATAGCTTTCACAACCTTAATAAGATTAAATTTTGTAATATAATAGGGAGTTACAACAGACTTTGCCTTTAGCTGTTTTCTTCACCTGATCTTACACAGCCCAATGAGGAGAATTAAATTGTTTAAATAGCTTATTTCTGTCCAGCTAGTTCAGTTGATAATGTTTTTTATTCCTGTATTTTTCTCGAAAGGATTCTATTTATTTTACTTTATTATTTTTCATATGTTTGTTTGGGAGGGAAAGAAACATTTATTAGAAGCTTTTTTCTACAAGGACGAATAAAGAAGAACATAATTTATGTATTGTTATAAGTTCTAGCAACTGAGTAATCTTAAAGGTACAACTGTACAACTACCACCAAAAAGCATCCAAAAAGCACTATATAAGGTAGTGATGGGTATTAGAGACTTCCTTGTCCTTCTTCCAGAGACCCAAGGGAAAACAGGGCTTGCTAACAAACCATTCAATTTTTTTTCCATGGAAATTAGCTGAAATCTGTGGAGGCTTTTCTCATCAATACAAATGGCAATGGGCAACTTTTACTTTCAGGTACCACCAAAGTGAACAATAGTGTGTTTGGGACCTGTTTTGCAAGATCTGCTGGGGGTTCATTTTTCTATAATCACACCCCTTTCCACAAATCTGACTTTTTCCAGTCATCCTTCCCACTGAAATGTCCTAAAGCCAGTTCCAGTTCTTCTTTCCCTGCTTTCAATCAGTTCCAAGAAATTAAACTCTCAAATACACATGTTGAGCTTTACCACTTCTCCACCACAGCAGAACTCAATACTGATTTTTTTCCATTTATTGCAAATCAATCTTCACCTTCTGAGACTTCATAAAATTCTTTCACTCCTTCCAGGTCTCTATTCTGATTCTATGGGGCCAAATTTTATTTCTATTCCTCCTATGGAATTCTGTAAGACAAAGGATTTAAACAAGCAGAATCCCACTATTATATCTCACTTTATCCCAGCTCTTGTTGCCACTTCCCTGTGCTTTAAGGATTCAGAAGCCACACAGTGTGCTGTTATAATCTTGGATGGTAGCTTCCAGTCATTAGGGAACAGTATTACTGGAAGTATCTTCTGGGCTGGGAACAAGATACAGTGGAGATAGCTGTCAGAACAATGGCATTTCAGGGTCAGCTGCCCATGCCCAAACAGATGGCACCTTGTTTTCTCTAATTAAAAAATCTTCCATGCAGAAAGTAACAGTGTCAGATCTTGTCATGCTAATTTAGCCAAAGTTCAAAGATAAAAATGTACTCCAAAACCACACAGGCTACATGGTCAAAGTACAAAATACATCTTTTGATCAATGTGCTAGTTATGAGACAAGTAATTATATCACCAAATTTCCTTTTGGAGTTTAGTTTTGATTGGATAAACACATCTAAGCTACTTCACTTGTTTGCTTTACTTTTCCCTCTTGGATGAAGCATGCTGCGTAGCCAGAACTCAAGAGCTGTATTTTCCTTTCAAGTCTGCCTAGCTATAGAAGTAAGCGCATAAGACCTATGAAAATCCAGTTCAAATACCAAGAAAACTTCTGAACAAAGTAGCCATTACATGAAAGTCAGGTAGCCGGTGTCTTGCTTCTATTGAAAAGAGTGATTTTAATAGAAACATGAATTAGGTCCTTAAATCAAGTATAGCATCTTCGTAAAGATGAGTATAGGCTTTTCTACTTTTTCTGAGACAAAGGCTTACACCTTTCAGAGAGATTATGTTCTCAGTATTGCTATAATCATAAAGGTTATGCTGAAGATGCAAATATTATTTATGTTTTTAAAAGTAGATTTCTGCATGTGACTTCAGAATGGGCATTCTCATCATGAAGATCATCCATTTTGCAGAGGATTCCTTTCTTATTTCCACTCACTAATAGAACAGTTTCTTAAAAATCTGTGATTCAAAACAAATAGTGAAAACTTGACCTGTGAATTTCTAAGGTAAAGCTGAGATAAGAAAAAAATTAGGAAGGACCTATTTAATATCTGCTTCTATAAACATTGTCAGTAGGCCTTTAGGATGTGCTTTAAAGAAAAAAAGAGCTTCTAAGGACATGTTGCATAGCAAAATGCAAGTTTAATTATAACTTGTGTTCACATGCCTACATAGTTTAAATTGCCTAATATGAATAAAAGAATTACATTTGTGTGAACTGGTAACTGGCATTCAGACTCTAAGGCATTTGTTACTATTTTGTCCTTTCTCTTCTTAATGTACTACCTAGATGAGACTAAAATCTGAAACAAAGGTATGTCCATACCAAGACATTATTTTTTATTAATTTTTAGTGTTTATTTTATTATTTTTGCTGGAAAGCATTTTTCTTTTCATTTAGTACTCAGAAACAAAGTAAGTTAAAGTGTAGAAAATCTTGAACCCTAGAGAGACTTTGTATCTGATTTCATTATATCCAGAAGAGATGAAACGGTCTTCTACACATATTGCTACAATGCTTTGCCCAGCATATTCCTAATATATGCTATATTTACACTACAAGCAAAGTTTAGTTTTATGAGTCTGTAGTCACACTGACTTCTTCGGAAACATGTCTATTAAGGAAAACACAGTGCAAGTATATAAGATGGGACAACACATTCAGTATAAATATGAAACACAAGGTCATATGGAAATTGCAATTTCTTTTGTTTCAGAATTATCTGTACCTTCATTTGCATTGAGACTTTATAATTCCTCTCACCAATTCCTAATGTGCCATTATTGAATCTTCCTCCTTTGGAGAGAAGAGAAAGACTGATGCAGACAATAGTCCACCCATGTTCAAGGTTCCTGCAGAGCTTTATCTCTGTAATGACCTTCCTCTCCTTTGGACAGGCAGACCTGTGGGATGGGCACTGTAAATCTTCAAACACAACAGATGCATTATGTAGGTCATAAGATACATTTTCTTCTAGTAAAGCAATGGCATTTTTTCACACCTTAGTAAGAGTACGATTTGAAAACTTATGAGCTTAAGAAGTATTTTCTGAGCCCTAATAAGAAGGTGAAAGTCTGTAAGTATTGGATCAGAACCCAGCCCATTTATAATTTGAAAGAGACTGAGTATTGTGTCTCTCATTTTTTTAGGGATAAACTTGGAGCAAAAGTACAATTCTAGCCTAACAGAACTCTCATCACGGAAACAAAAGAAAAAGCTACAAAGGGACACATGTACTTGCATGTTAACACTACAGCAAAGACCACAGAGTCTAACTGTACTGCTTCTATTTACATATTCATTCAGTAAAAAGGCAAAGCAATCTGAACATGAGAGATAAATATTTGAATACTTTGTAAACAATATTACTACAAACTTTGAGCAAAATTGTAGTCCTCATAAAATAAGTCACAAAGTTAAGTCACAAAAATTGAAAGTTGCAGTTAATCCCAGAAAACCAGACATTATGAAAAACATTACTTGATTTCTTGGGGTTTACTTTCCTTGTTAGCAGGGACATGAAGGTAAGGTACAACTTTTAATCCATTTCTTGATGTTTACCACAGTGCCACAAGCAATAGAGAATTAAACCTGATCAGAACTGTGAATTTATTTTTTTTTCAATCTTCACGAGACCACTATTTTCTACATTTCACAAAAAAGAAATCAAGCAAAAAAATGCTTTCTTGAGTGTATATGAGAAGAAACCCTAAAGCCCTAACTCTAAGGCTTCCAAATTCCTCAGTCTCTTAAACACAGAAGCCCTGCTACCAAGGCAAATATCTGTGGCCATTTAATCTTCAAATTCTGCTAATAATTCAAACAAGGTTACCAGTTTAGGACTAGGATTGTTAATTACATATTTTATTGCTGTGGGACTGTTTAAAAACCTAACATAAAACAGCCATGAAATTAAAAATGAGTCTACAGAACTACCAACTTGAGCTGGGATGACATAGAAATGAAAAAATATCATATGTAAATTCCAGCCTACTTGGCAATATAATCTATTCAAATTTCCTCATGCAAATTTTTTTGCATCATTTTATCAACAGTAACATTTTTTGGTGCACAGGAAGGAGTAAATATCCTACATAAAATCAACTGTAATATTATAATCACTTTATTCATAACCCATAGGTTTAAATTAATTATTAATTACAATTATACTAAATTTATATCAATGTAACTGCAGTGGGAAACTGGTTTCTACTTTTGACCTTGTTCCATCATTAACCTTTGCTTTTAGACTGCCTGTTGTTATTTTGCCAGTGAGGTTACCTGAAGGTCAGCCAAATATTTCAGGAAACAAGAGAGAGAACAGGTGAAAAATCCTTTTTGAAATCTGTTTGCTTGTTTTCCTATCCATGTGTTCTTTTACAAAGAAGAAAAAATATATATAACTATAGTACACTTGATGACCAAAATGCCAAAAGGTAGCAAAATATTAGAGCAAAGAAAAAGAGATTTTTGACTGAGTGGTTCTGCTTCTCTCATAGGGTTCACTCACCTTTGGCTGTAGTATCTCTGCATGTTGACATTTGTCAATATATCAGATAAAGAGCTGCAAATTGCTGCAAACATTATTTACTCAAAGCACCTTCTCCTTTTCCCAGTAAGTTACATGAGTTTGATTAACAGCAGACTCCAAGTCACTTACTGAAATTTGAGCTGCAAATAAAACTGCTGACTGCTCTTGGCATCTATTTAATATTTAAATTCTCCTAATGAAAACCTCATTCTTTCATTTTTCTGTCCAGCATTTTTTACGTTTTTATGCCCTTCTGGATATTTCTAGGAAATACTTTTGGTCACAATTGGCCACATGCATTTATGGTTAAAATGTATACTTAGGAATCTACTACCATTAGACCATTCAAATATTTTTTCCTATCCGTTTTCCAGCTGCTGAACAACAGAACTCTTCTAACTAATCTTAACTTCCTATTTGGTCCAACTTCTTTTCTATTCTGCCAGTGAAGTCAGAGACTGTTTTATCACATCATTTGTATTCTTGAACTAAGCACAGTTTGTACCTTCTAAGGCATCCAATACTAAATTTCTAGCCATAACAAATAAAGGGGTTTTGTAGCATTTGGGAGCCTTTATATTACTGTATCAGCATCCTGAATCAAAGAAGTCCACATTTTTATGTGAGGTTTTTTTCTACAGATTTTATTTTTCCAGAGTAAGTATATGGTATTAACCTGAAGGTAAAAATTATGTTTTGTTTTCCTGCTAACTATCCTATGAGTAGCCAAGATGGGACAACTGCTGGTGTAACAACCTTGTACCATGGAAAACTAATATTGATAAGTAAGGCAGCCTCTTCCAGTACTTTCAAAGATAATAAATGCTTTCCTTCTCAACTTGAATTAGAAGGGCAAAATATCATGCCCCTCCAGTAATTAATGTTCTCAAACAGAGCTGTCAGGGCTCCTTATATCAGTAAAACCTGGTGATTAAAACAACCACCTTTTTGCTAATAATAAAATAAAAATCACTTGCCTTTCCCATATTAAAAATTGGGTGGGATGCAGAGAGCAAGGGGAGAAAAAACATACCATGTACTTTGTTGTCTTAAATAATGAAATTATCCTCATGTGGCAAAGTGGTTTAGATTGTCTCAGTCACTGATGACTACTAGGTCTCTTTATTTTAGGAAACCTTTTGTAAGATACCCAGTTTTCAGGTCATTCAAACCATGATGTGCCAACACTATACCTATGTACATCTACTGGATGAATAGCAGCACTGCTTTCTGCAGGACTTCTACACAAGCATTATTATGACAGAATTTATTTAACTAATGAGACTGGAAATTAAAGCAATATGACTACAGTATGCCTGTCATTCAAGTTGTTTTCCAAGATAATGCTCACTGGACAATTTGTCATATATACAGCTGACTATGCAATTCCAAAAAATATACTAATTCCATTCAAATATGTTTGGAAATAGGCATATTCATAAGTATTTACATTTTAAGTTCCCATTTTGCTGATATCTATTAAATAACAAATATGGTATCTATTAAGTAACACCTTTATGTCAAATCCACCACCCAAGTTTGCTAACTGCTAGTACTACAAATACTTGAATTTGTCAGATGTTACTCTTAGGTTAAAATGTTCAAAATCATTAAATTGCAGTGACAGAAGAAATGGATGATAGAATGTTGTACTTAGCACTTCTCAGGGTCAAAGTCTGAGTCTCAGATTGATTATTTTTCATACAAGTTTACAGAAAATTATTCTTGTGACAGGATTTGACTGAAGATAAACTTGTGCTTCTGTGCATAAGCTCACTTCCATTTTTGGAACCAGACTGACTACCTCACAGCCAACACATGACGTTTGCTCCATTTAAATACTTTGATCTCTTCCTTTCTATCTTGACATATGAGTTCCTGCTGACAAGCTTCTTTATGAAAATAACTTACATGCGTTAGGTATATGTATTCCAATATGATACTGAACTTAGATGAAAGAAATCTTATAGGACTTGCTAGAAAAATCTCTGCAACATCATGACTACTACATAGGCTGGAAGGTATGTGCTGTAGGACTTGTATTCTGCTTACATTCTGCTATTGTTCAATGTTAATCTCCACTTTATGTAGTAAAATTAATGTGCCATAAGGCTATGCAATGGCCAAAGGAATAATGTGTTTACAGTCAACAGAAGGATTAATACATGCATTTAAGCTTGGCTTCTCATTTGATCAAGTTTGTGGGATTTTCAGTGTATACATGAGAAATTTCTTGATTTTTTTAAACTGATTTTGTGTTCAGATCGTGAGGTTTTGTTTATAAACTAGAAAGAAAATCACATTTATAAAATAGAATAAACATTTTTCTTTGGAAATATAAACACACTGCATCTTCATAATAAGATCTATCAACTTCATATCAAACAGAGGGGTCTTCTAGTTCTTTTTCTCCAGATGTACATCAGTGCTAAGTAACTAAACTAAACTACATCTGAGAAATGTTATTATAACTCATGTCTACTTTCAGAAATTCTACTAGCTTTATTGTGATGTCTGTCCATGTTGAAATATCCTTCCCATTATTTTCCAGTAGCTGAACTGAATCTTCCTTACAATAAAAGCCAATTACTTCTTTTCCTATCACAGCAGCATCTCTGCAGCAACTCTCTAGATTCATAATTCTATTTTCTTTCAATCAGCTATAGAAGAAATAATTCCCAGTCCTTTCCTATTTGTCTCACAGGAAACAGTTCTGAAATATCTGCTTGTTCTTGATGTTCTCATTTCAGTCACCCTTCATTTAGAGAAGCATCAAAAGGCAGCAAGTCTCAGGAATGATGTATTACTGCTAAAAAAAAAGAAATAAAGGGTTTTAATTGTTAAGGGGAAAGCACTACAAAACATTAAAAATCACATGTGATGACAGAAGTGTGATGAAATCAGTTTCTTGCAGCTCCTCTGTTACATTATTGAGAGGCCTGCTTTACTGACCCCTGTAGTGGCTAAAGTAGTCTTTACACTGTAGTTCCCCCTGTCAAAAGGACATTTCAGGATCAAGAGACAGTTGCCAGCAATTGCTGTGACTACATGAAAAACAGTCAAAAAGTGAATAGCAGGAAGGGCCAAGCCTATATCCCTCCTTCCACCCATTACCTATTAAAGTACTAAAATTAGTGAACTTCTAAATGATTAAAAATAATAATAAAAAATCATTGGTACTCATCTAAATTAAACTTAAGTTGCTATGCAGATGTATTTGATATTGAATCCCAAAGTAAAGAAAGGACTACCAAAGAAATAATTTTTATTTCTAGACTAGATGTATGCGGAAAATGAATTATCCATTGGCAAGATGTGTTTTGGGCAGGCATAAGGGGAATGTTTTACTAACACTCTCTGGATATAGAACTGAGACTGTCCACAACAGGCCTCAATTAGTTACACAATTCAGAGCAGTAATTGTAATTTATGTTTCCCCACCCCAGTTTACTAGATGTAGGTGAACGGCTCACCAATATCCTTAAAAATATTGATTCCCTGTTGCTCCTGGCTCCTCACTGACACCTGTTTTCTTCTACCTACTCTCCTACTTCTTTTTAACTCTGTTTCTCTGTTTTTTTCCCTTATTCTTTCACTCGATGCCTCATTTTTAGATTTCGTATCCCACTGTCACACACAGGGAGAAGTTTCCTTCCATTTCTCCAGGAATCAGGCATCCCTACTAACACCTCAAGTTTGTGAAAAAGCCTCCAGGTTAGGATATCAGGTTGCAGTAGGAGACATGGACGTTTCTTTCACGGGTGCTTAGGGGAACCATCACAGAATCAATCAGATTGGGAAGGAAACCTATGGTTGGATCAAGTCCAACCTGTGACCAAACACTACAACTTAACTAGACCACGAACACTAAGTGCCATGTCCAGTCTTTCCTTAAACACCTCCAGCGGTGGTGACTCCTCAGCCTCCCTGGACGGCTCGTTCTAGTGTGTAATCATCCCTTCTATGAAGAAATGCTTCCTGGTGTCCAACCGAACCCCCCTCCCCCGGCTTTGCTTAGGACCATGTCCACTTGTCCTGTCACTGGTTGCCTGGGAGAAGAGGCTGACCTCCACCTGACCACAGCCTCCTTTCAGGCAGCTGTAGAGAGTGATAAGGTCACCCCTGAGCCTCTTTTTCTCCAGGATAAACACCCCCAGCTCCCTCAGCTGCTCCTCACAGCACTTGTGCTCCAGTGTGCTGCCCTTCTCTGGGCCCTGTTAGGCTGCGGGACGAGCGAGCCCCGCCAGCCGCAGCGGCGCGGCTGCAGCGTTCCTACGCCTTTAAGGGCGGCCCGGCCGCGCCCCCACGTGTGCGATCAGCTGACGGCGCGTCCCGCCCCCGCCCGCCCCTGCCCCGCTCCCTCCGCCGCGAGGTGCGGGCGGCAGCGCGGCTCTGACAGCGCCGCCGGGGCAGCGCCCGCGCCCCCCGCCCGCCCCCGGCGCGCCCGCCCGGCCCCGCCGCGCCTCCCGCCCCGCGCCCCGGCCCCGCCGCTGCCCCGCGCCGCCGCTGCCCCCGCCGGCCCAGCGCCGCTGTCAGCCGGGCGGGCGCCCGCGGCCCCTCCGGAGAGCTCGGCAGCACGGCGCCCGGCGCCACCCCGGTACATGGATTACCTGGTAGGTTCCCGGCGGCAGCCGACCGTCGGACATTTTAACTGAGCGGCTGGGGCGGCGTCCGCGGCGCGACGGGGTGCGGGGGGCAGCCCGGGGCCGGGGGTAGCCGGGTCCGGCCGTGCTGCCGCGCCCGGGCCGGCGGGCTGTTAACGGGCGATAAAGCGGCCGGGCCCCGCTCATTTGGCCGCTATTAGGTTGCTAAAGCCGTGACCCGGGTCGCTGTTTTTTTCCTAAACGCTGGAGCTTAGGGCATGCTCCAGTGAACTAAATTGCTACCGCGGACGGGATCAGCCGAGCGCCCGGGCAGCTGGTATTCGGGGGTAGCGTTTATGGCTCTTTAATGAATATTGGCTCCATTCGTCTGTGAAAGATCGTATCGCGGGCGTGCACCTCAGCTGGGATCGTGGCTGGTGTTTGCACTCACCCGCGCACCCTCGGCGGGCGAAAGCCCTTTGGCACGGCTGGCTCAAGAGCAGGTGGCTTTGTTTTAGCATGGTACCTGCTTACCTGGTCTTTTCAGCCTAGCAGTGGGGGGGTGCAACGAGCACACCCCATCGCTCCAGTCCTGTTGGCATCCCATTGCTCCAGTCTTGTAGCTTCGAGCTCTGTGCTGTGAACTGGTGCCCGCTCCTTCACCGTGAAATGCTGCGAAGCGTCAGCTGGGGCAGTGAAGAGCAGGCATCTTCTGGCCATCCCTGTTCGTTGTTGGTGTCAAGTGGGACCAGGAAGTATTTTGAGTCAGAATCTTGACTCTGTCATTCATACTTTTTCACACGGGATGCTCACGGGTGTACGCTTTCAAGAGAGGTTCATCAAGTGCAACAGAATCTCTGGAGATGCTCTTTTTAATGAACAGAGTATTTGCCATGCTGAGATGAGAGCTGCATGCAGTGTCTGGCTTTTCCTTTTCTGGCAACTAAATAAACCAGAAATACATTAAATTAATACTTCACTATTCTTGTGACTATGGAGCTAAGATTTGTTTTGGTTTATTGAGCCTTGCAACCCCCAAAATGTTTTAGGCTTGCCTTTCTGAATTTGAATACTACAGAGAGACACTAGAAAATGAGTCCTGTGTGGCAGAAATGGTAGGCAGACTTCTCTTTAACAGCCTAGTTAATGAAATACTGATAATAAACTTGCTGGGTATCAAGTGCAGCCTCATAGCTCCTTGAGAGCCTGGAGCTGTTTCTGAGATATTTTTTTTCCTTTATAAACTTATGGCCAGATGAAACTGGCCATTCTGTACTTTTTCAAATGCTTGCATTAACCTTTGTGACTGCTACAGGCTGTTGTGTGGAAGGCCAACCACTCTGAGAACAATAAATTTAATAAGCCTTGCAAACTAAGAGCATGTTTTTGTATTAACTAAAGGGGGGAGGGGATTAAATAGCGCTGTTTTTTTTTTCTTCCCCTGACTCTTATTCTCCAGCTGATCCTTTTCCTCTTTTTTTTGTCACGTGGCCTTCTTTAGTGTCAGTTCTAAAAACTGTCGTTGCTTATGAGGTTCAGGCACCTCAGAAAGTTTGCTCTAACAACAACAACAAAAATTATGATGGTGACTTAGACAACTAGTTGTGTAAATCTGTTTTTGGCTTGTTGTCACAGTCTGCCCTGGTGCAAAGATGGGCCTACTCGTTATCTATGCAAGACTTGAAGTTAAGTGTGAATGTTAAGCTATGGCTGTAGAACAATTGTCTCATTATTTCCACAGCAAAAAGAGCTGTACATGTTAAGGAATTTTGTGTTTTGTGCATTTATGTTGGGTTCTTGCACGAACATGGGCATGAAAACACAAACAGAAGGTTTCTGGTTCCTCATGTGGGGCACCTGTGTTGCAGCCTGACGGCAGTGAGGTTTTCTCCCATGCTTGCAGTGTGAGGCAGAGAGCAAAGGATGAGTTGTTTCCTCTTGCAGTAGTGCTGAGACAGAGTATTTGACGAGTTTTGGTTATCAGTGGGGCTGAGTGAGGGAGTGTAGTGGAAGGAGGTGAGGACAGATGAGGTCAGGTTTGTTGCTGCATGAACTCAGGGGTCAGTGCATCTCCACAAGGAGTCTACCCTCAGCCATCTCTTCCCAGACTGGCATAGGAAGGTTCTTTTCCTGATTTTAGCTGTATAGGACCTACATTGATGGAGAAGTCTTTTTTCCATTAAGAATCAGATCCCTAGAAGTAATGAACATCTGAAGCACCTTCCAATATCATCAGGTTATTGAAAGCGCTCAAAACCTTCTCAGAGTAGATTCAGTTGGAGCCAGCTTGGACTATGGCCTAAAACTTTTATGGGCAGATACCCAAAACCTAAGTAGATGCCTTCCCTACTTAAAGTGTGATCCTCAATTTATGGCTAATGCCATTTGATAATAAATTGGTACTAAAAGAGTATCTCCAGTGATGCTCTGGTCTATTTTTGCAGTTTTACATTGTAACAAAAAAAGTATCACTGGCCTCTGTATCTTTGATAGCTAGAGGAGGCTCTTCAGCCTGGTGCCTCTTATTTTTGTGTTGCTATAATTATGATGTTAGGAGTGGTGTGGTTTTTTTTTTTAATCAACATGATTAAACCAAATCCAACCTGTAAAAAGAATGCATCTTCACTCAGAGGCACCTTTTACTTACATGTGTTGTTCTGCTTGCATTTAGTTAACTCTTTTAGAACATGCTATGTCAACACAGCTGCATCAATATAGATTTGCAGGTTTTTGTGACTACATAATCTAGGGTACTGTTCTGCAACCTTCTTCAGCTTCATTCTTGCTACATTGTGTCTGGAAGGATTTTAGTGTATTCAGAGACTTGTGTTGGTTGGCCTCTGTTCAGTAGACTATGCTTAATTTAAGGAGTTATGCCATGATGCATCTTGTGAAAAGCATGGCATGTGACCAGTCTTACTTACAGTTCTTCCTTGGAGAACTTGTGGGGAAACAATAAAAAATGCTTTGGTTTTTCTTATGTGCTGCAATTGCAATGCAGATTTTAAGCTCCTGAGTAGACTTTCACAATACAATTCTTCAGTGGCATCCTCTGAACTGGGTAAAGTTCTTACATGCTTCTGTTCTATGTATCAGCCTGATCTGTGTAGAACTTTTAAAAACTGCTTGAAAGAGTGGTGTAGAAATTTGAATCTGTCTCTTCACAAAAGGAAGGTGTTATATTTGCCTAAGAGGTTTATAATAAAAAATTGATAACCTGTTTAATTTTGTATTTTTAGCATTTTCATTATGATAACTTATCCATAAATTATATCCCAAGATACTATATACTGTCTTAGTTGTAGATAAAAAGTGTTTCTTGGGGAGGTATTGAAGAGCAAATTCTGACCTGAAATGGAAGATAACTCTTCTTGGATGATGAACTGCTTCAGCTTCAGTAATTTTTTTTCTTTTTCATCTTTTTGGGTCCTTTTTCTGAGGAGTTTAACAGAAACATGGGTTCTGCAATGTCAAGAGAGTGCACACTCCTAGTGTGCTAGAATCCTTGTTGCTTTGTTGGGGATTGGTTTCTTTTAACTATAACAAGTTTGGGTGGGCTCTTGTTGTTCTTTGTACACTTGTTAGCAGATACAAACTATTTTGCTCCAGTATGCATGCACATGAAATCTAAAATTTTGTAAAATTTTTGAGTGAATTCAACTAAATTTTCAAATTTTAAATGAATATGTGAATAGGCCTTGAACTGACTTAAGAGTTTCTGCTTTGTTTCTGAACAGTCTTGATCTCACAATCTAAATAGTTAGTATTCAGACAGAGTCTTGGTTGGGGAAAGCTGCATAATCCAAACTGGTGTTCTTAAAGTGTTAGGTGATATTAAAAAAAAAATTAAATGTTTTTGAGCAGCTTTTCTTTTTTGGACCGCTTACTTTTAACACCTTTCTTTTAAATAGTTAGACTCTTTAATTTAATTGGACAGGTTAGATTCAGAAAGTGGCATGTGGGATAGATCAAGACCACTTAGTGATTCTGGTATACTTCAGATCCAGTCTTTCCATTGCTGTTGCCAGTTCCATTGTTTGGTATCTGCAGGTCACAGAAAACATTTTTTTCTCACACCGCAAATGCGTTTGAGAGGCGTATGTTTGAAGGTAAGAGTTTTACTTCACTGAAACTTTGTAAACCAGGAGATCCTGTCCTTTGAATAAGGAAAAATGGGTTGAGGTCCATACTAGCAACTCTGTATTTTTCTTCTGAGGCACATGTGTGATGTGGATACATTGCCTGCAACATGAGCAGCCACGGTCTATAGGCAGGGCCACGTCCTCTTACTGTTTGCTGAGCACCCCTCTCATAGGAATTCTGTCTTTTGTAATGTAACAATAAGGAACGTTTGGGCTCTATGTTGACTGATCTATCAGCTATAACAGCCTTGAAAACTTACACCTTCTGTAGAGCACAAGGGCTTCTATTTTATTATCGTCCCGGGGGTAGCCGGGTAGTTTGGGAGGTTGATTAGACACAAGGATGGGGCGTCTGACAGTTGTTTCAAAATAAATATATAGCTGAATGCAGGAAAGAAAACAACAGCTGTAAAGCGCATGCAACTGTATTAGTGTTTGGATCAGATGTGAATCTTTTAATTGGAGAAGGCAATGTTTACCTAGCTTTGCATTGCAGAGTGATCACAGATGATGTGAATTTAATATTTTTCACATGAAACCAGATGGAAGCATTTACTTCACTAATGGGTTTTTCCACCACAGGCCTAGATCAGAATTAGTGTCTGAAGTATGTAGTAAGAATACTTGGTCTTCAATTCCAGCTCTTGCTATGTACTACCAGACCATGTTGCTCTGCAGTGTGCTGCTCCTGAATTCTTTAGTCAGACCTCCAAGCTTCAAGGCAACATGGTGATGAATTTCACAAAAGGTTAGCAATGCAAGCTTTTAGTAAGTGAGAATATCTTCATTTAGTAAGGACAAAATATTCCTTCTAATACCACATGCTGATTAACGTTTTTGGCTTGTTGTCAGTATCATCAGCTCATGTTTTTTAATACTGCCAGCTTGTGATGTTTATTCTTTTAAACGGAGTTCTGAAGTTTTGTGATTGTATGAGGATATTAGCTCTCCATTAATAAAAGAAGCATTTTTAGTTTAGTTTAAAACCACAGATGTGGCCCAAAGAGCTGTAAAGCCCTATGAAAAAAACCACAACAGTATTTAAAATCTTTTTCTTCTTTGTGTTTTGGCTCGTGCTGCTCTGCATTATGTTGGTTCTGCTGTTTTTTCACTGTGTGTGCAGGATAACTTTCTGAAGTGCAAACTGTCTGACTGTGACTATATAAAAGTCCTTGTGGACATAAGTAGGGTATTTGCAATCTAACAAAAGATGGCCCATGCCAGAGCTCTTCAGCATACAAAATTTATTCTTTCTCTCTGACAACCTGGTAAGGTGACTAAATTAATTGTCAATGAGTGTGTAAGTAAGTTCCCTCTATCTGAGGAAGAGACACAAAGCAGGAAATGTAGCTGACAAGTCCTCTTATGCTAGATGCAGTCCTGCCTCAGAACTTTGTTGCTTGTAAGAACAAACTGTAGGAAGAGCATGAATCTTTGATGCTCTGTATGTTTTGGTGGAGGAACAGAAGAAATATTTGTTCACAGGACCCACATTAGCTTCTGGCATTGGAGAATCTGGGTAAGCAAGATGGCATCCAAGATCCACTAGGAGCTGTTGATATGGGGGAAGTAAGTTTTCAGATTGCCTTTTTTTATTATGACTTGGAGCTTTTATACAGAAGAAACATCTGTTTTCCACATTTTATTAGCTTTTATAACAACTGTTGCCTAGCCTTCCTTTATATGATTTTGACTCTAATAGAGGTGAAAAGCTTAAACCAATTAAAAATGAAGTAATAGTTTTGTAATCTGTAATACAAATTTCATGAGAAATACAAATGAGCATTGAGAGCACAGCTCTGGCAGTGAATAAGAGGGAGAAGCGAATGCAGAGATTACAAGGGAGTTTCATGTTTGTGTTTAGTTGTATAAACTGCCTATGCTTTGTGTGGGCTGGTGCAGAGACAAATATTAAGAATGCATATTGAACCCAGGAAGAAAATCTAGCACCTCTTTTGATATTTGTAATAAAATGGCAGATGAAATTCAGTGTTGATGCATGCAAAGTTGCATATATTTTTAGAAGAAGTCACATGGAAGTACAGATGCATGGATAGGCCCTAAAATATCATCAGTACTCAGGAAAGGGAATGAGGATCCTTCTTTAAAATGTCATCTCAACCCAGACATCTGTCAACAAATTTTGAGTATTAAGAAGGAAAAAGAGGGGAAGATCTCATTTTTACATTGCTTAAATATAAGTTTTGCTCTTGTCTTACTTGCTGCATTTCTGGTTGCATCATTTCAGGAAGAGTATTAAAAAAACCAAAGAAAATACAGAGAAGGATGATGTGGTAATTGAAGAAAAGCAATTTCTTCCATACAAGCAGAGATAAGTAGTTACAGCTCTTCAGTCTGAAGAAAAGACAGCTGACTGGTATGAGGAGGTAATAGTCTAGATGTCTTTTGAATCAGAAAGAGATTAGGCAATAAGCAATTTTTTTCTATACAGAAGAAGTCACAGTTATAATCCAGGAACTGTATTTTCATGTGAGTGTAGTTGAATTCTCACTTGTGCAGTAATGTTAGGGAGGTGAAAATGAGTAGACCAGGAATTTGTACAGTGTCTTCAAAGACAGGTCCGCTGTGGGTCGGTATTAAACATGATGTTCAGATGTGATGGTAGGAAATCCTGAAGTTGTGATTACTGGAACATAAGGATAGGTCCATGAGGTATGATTCCCTGGATATCCTGATGCTTTGCTGTGGACTAAAGATATCCTCCTCGTTATTCCTCCTCATTGAGGAGGAATCTAGAATCAGTTCTTGAACAGGAAATTGCAGTTAGGAAATTGAGATATTCTGAGTGGTGTCCAGGAGTGCTGTTTGGTGTAATCAAAATTTCATTGACTGCACAGGAGGTGGGACTTTTCAATTCAGAGGTATTCATGAAGATACTTAATCTGCTCCAGGGGCACATAGCTGACAGATTCCTTCTTCTTAGAAGTATGTATGAGGAAAGGCTATTGGCTTTCTGACATCTGTGTTTTAACAAATTTATAACTTTTTATGTAAGGCCCACAACACTGAGTGAACCTGAAACTGTATAGACAACCTGTGTAGAGGGATGATGCACTCTACAATAAGTGCTCTCTTTCTCAGTGCTTTCCTCTTGCCTAGAAACTTGCATAATTTCTGGTTTCACCAAGACTGGAGAAAAGGTCCAGAATTCTTGAGAAACGTCTATGCTGCACTTGCAGCTATTAATTTTCTGCTGGCTAATCTGTATCTAACACTGCCTCAGCCACTTCAGTCCTGGAAACAGTAATGGAAAACTGTTCTACTGAGAATATTGCCTAAAAGAGAGGAGAGCACTGTTCTCTGGTGCATCCATTTGATTACTTTTTATGATGACAAGAGATTTCTTGGATTTAGGCCTATTTTCTGTTCACATATCATTGCTTTTCCATCAACATCAGGTTTCTTCTAGTCTCTAAACTGAGATTTATTTTTCTAATGATTATGTATAAGAAGATTATTCAGTATTAAAGGAGAATATGAAAATATTTTCTGTGCCTTTTTTCCCTGAGAACAGTATTAAAAAGAATTCAGGGAGTTTAAATTATAAATGTTATTAATGGGATGTGCTAGAGGGCTGTGACATCTTGTGCAGAAAGGGGAACCTTGGAATTACTAGTTGGAGTTCAGTAGGCAAGGTTAGCAAACAGCAGTTCTGGTCAAAGTTCCTGCTACCTTTACTAGTAGTGTTGTGTGTGCTTTTGGGTACCCACATCTTCCTTACAACACGTAAACACTGAGAATTTGTTTCAGGCTCCATACTTAAAGGTACCTTAAAACCTGCATATTTTATACATTGGTATTGCTAATTTTTGCAATTTTATACACTGAAAAAGATGCAGATAAGAATAGAGGTGGAAAAACTTTTGCCTGGAAGATACAGCAATTCCAAGCGATTACTGGGTTGTATCACTTCATTATAAATGAGCAGAGGTGTACCTTGATCTTAAATGTATTAAAGAAACATATCACCAGAAAAAAAACCTCTAACATCTTCCTTTTCTTGTTTTGCTTTCTGTTTTTGTGGTCTTGGAGCTGTATTCAGTGCTGTAATTTATTTAGGACTATGCCACAGTGAGTTGAGGTCGAGGTGAGTATTTCTGCTGGGTGGCAGAATTGACTGCTCCTGCAGTTCTGTCAGGTGTTGGGTCTTTTGGTTCTTTCCTGAGAACTTGGTTAGGATCACCCTCCCCTTTTGCCCACCAAGGTTCTTGAGGCTAATGCTTTCAACTCAGTGCTAATGCTTTCAACTCAGTGCTTGAAGTCATCAGTTGCAGAACATGCTCTAATTAATCTTTTCAAAATCTGGTCTTTTGTAAATATTATGAGTAGGGATTTAATCTTGTATTTGCTGACAAAATAGATATTTCAAACAATGGCTTTGTGAGTTGCAGACTGTGTTGCAGAGCTGAATGAGATTTTTTTTAAACACCAAATACTGAAATTGCTTTGTACTGATAGCAGAATACTTGAAAAAATGGACAGAACAGATGCTTGTTGTGAATTGAATGCTGCACAGCTGCAGGGCAGACATCTTTCTAAGTCATTATAAACAGCCACATTTTTACAAGGTATGATTAAAATAACAAAGTCTTGGGTGAATAGGAAAGTTAGCTATGAATTTGCTTTCCAGTGGGAGAAATTATTTAATGTTTGTGAGATGACCCTTTTCCAAGGCAGAAGGGTGCTTTTTGACCAAGACACATGAATATAATATTTGACATATTTGATCTGATGACTCCATTTTTCGCTTTAGACATGTGAAATCACATCTGTGAAGAATTAGTCTTTGTAGAATTGTGTCAAACAAGGTATCTTTCTTTCATAGTATTTGTAGGTATATTTTTACATTTTTTTTCTTTTATTTTCATGCCTACCGTGTAAAATCCTTTCAGAAAGCAACAATAAACTGTAAGTAAATTACGTGTAAATTTTCCAACAATTGTTATGTTGCCCAATTGTATGGTCCCAAGTGAGTTGCTGCAACCGCAGTAATGAAAGATTACAAGTGTGAAGAATAAACTCCCCATTGCAGCAACAGATAATCAACTGTCTTAATTCAGTGGTCAGACTGATAGTCTGAAGGATAGTATCACTAAACTTTTAATTATTTAAATCAATTCCTGTCACTTTTTCAAGGATTAAACTGAAATACTTCTGGGGAGGGAATGTAAATTTTCAGAAGAAAGGATAGGTGAATATAATAAATATTAATAGTAGTGTTGGATTTAATGACCCTTTTTACCACAATAGAATGTAGTTTATAAGCATTTTCTTGGAGGCTTGAAGAAGGGATTATCTTAATATTTCACTGGGAAATGCATAAGGGAAACATTAATCAGTACTTTATGTGACAGAATTCATCCCTGATAATAATTAAAATAGCCTGTGGTTTTAGAATGTTAACAATTGCAAACCCAACAATGGATAAGTAAGGTAACATGGGATGTAGGTTATTTTATTTTGCTGAAGCAAGGATCTACAGGGGCTTGCTGGAGAATTTGAACTGCAGCTTAGTTCTCCCACTAACGCATAGCCTGGAAGTAGTGAACAAAAATTAAAACAAAGAAAACGATTTATAATGCTGTGCTTGTCTAGAATAAAAGCAAACCGTATACATGGAGAAGCTATAATGGTTTGCTGCTGCTGCATGTTTACTTCTCTTGCAAGCTGAAATAATAATTTACTTTATATATAAAGTTGTCTGCCAGCAACATAGATTCTGCCAGGATACTGAAAATGCAAATCATTCAATGTATCACCCGGTGTTTAAGTATGGGCTTAAATTGCCACAGACCAAGGTTAAACATTAGGAAACTTTCTAGTAGAGAGGGTAATGAAGCACTGGACTAAATTGCTTGGGGAAATCATCCATCCCTGGAACCTTTGGAACAAGGTCTGCAAATACTGTTAGGAGGGGTATGGTTTATGACCCCACCCCACCACTTTGTGTAACTAGGATTTCTTGAAGTCAGTTCCTGTTTCTCTGTCAATTTTTTCTTTCTGGGAGATGCTCAGAGCACAAGAGATAGACTTTGATGTTTGGTCTTAAAGCTGAAAAAAAAAATCTGCTTAAACTGAAATGGTGTTTCAAGTCAGCATCTCCTTGTCATTAATAGCATGCTAGATTACTTCTGGTAAGAAATGAAAATCAGCTGTGCTGTTGAAGTTTGTTTTCAGGTTTTTTTGCTGTGCTTTTTGAGTTTCAGACAGTTCAGTGAAATACTGTTTGTTTAAAATTTAGATGTAGCAGTTAACAGCAAAAGAAAAATGTTGCTAAACATTTTTTTATTACTTGTAATTAATAAGATCTGTTGTTTTGTTTTTTTTTTTTAATCCCAATTCTATTTAAATGGGTATTTCAATTCCATATTGGTTTTTTTTTTTCTTGGAGGGAGGGAGAAATTAGAAAGCAGATGCTGAAAAGATGTTTTGATTGGTATGTTTGAAGTCTGTATCATCCAACACTTTTTCTTAGATAATGTGTGGACTTTTGAAACATGTAATGAAAATGTTCTGCTTGAGGGTTTTAAGTTTTGTCTTTCAAATACCTTATATAAAGTAATTCCTCAATTACTCTTCTGAACAAATAATTGTAAGCTTAGTCTATTTTACCTAGTTGTATAGGAAATATAGCAAACCTACAGTAGTTTTTATTTTGGTGTTGGAGAGCTGCATTTATTTCCTGGCTTTGTTGTGCTAATTAAAGAAGGTGTTTTTCATCTGTTTCATCAGAAATTCGTAGTCCATCCTCAGCCTCTCTGGGTGACTGCAGAAGACATAGAATTGTGGCATCACAGCAGATTGGAAGTTGAGCAAGTTGAGGGTAAAAACTTTTAATATGATTATTCTCAGCTTAAGAACAGATTAAAGAAAATGTTCTATTTTTGTGTTCTACTTTACAAAGCTAAAACAATAAGGCTCCAGAAATGTGCAAACATTAAATTATATGCAGTATTCTGCTATATAGAGGAAGACAGTTTCAGTGATGGTAAAAGGAGAGAAAAATATAAACGCAGAAGCTCTTTACAGTCCACTAAGAGGCCAAAAAGAACTCCATTAAAATGATTCTTGCAGATTGTTTTTAAATCAGAGTAGATAAAAATAAATGAGACTGAAAGCTTACATGCAAATTATTAATGTTGTGTACAGGCATTTTTGGGATCATTAGATAAATTGAGACCTATAATGAAATACTGAACTAGTGAGTGTGAAGGTGTTGACACCTCTACACTTAGCTGCTTCTGTATGAAAGGTAGCATGTATCTGTATAACCTGAATTTATATGGCACTTTTCTAAGGTTTTAATACAGCTTTGAAAAAGGTGTTTCTTTCAGGGGAGAGGGGAGAGATGGGAAGAAAAGTAGTTCTTAATAAACAGCATTCTTGATAATGTTTTTATTTTAATTCCTTTAGACTATGTCTGAATGTATCCAGCTCTCATTTGCTGTTTGTAGAATTGGCATTTACACGGTAAGGCAATGTTCTAACTAAGTATTTTTGTTAGTGTTAATGCCATTTGAGTGAAAAGAAGTTACTTAAGTTTTTTAGGATTGGATTTAAGTAATGCAGATAGCAAAAGGGATCTGTCATGCTAGTTTGCATAAACAGACTACAGTAAATTTTTGTCCTTTCAAAGATTAACTAATACTAGAAGAGAAAAAGTACCCTCCATTTTAGTTAAAAAGTGATAAAGAAAGATTCAGCCAGCCTCTCGAGGTGTAAGAAAATTTAGAATTCATGGGCATCAGTTGCTGAAAATTCTTGCGTAATGTAATTGCTGGAGGGTTTATGTACATTTGCCATTAAATGTCTGTGATGTTTTTGTAATGTCACATATTAAAACATGTTAGCTAAATGCACATATTTCAAGTTTTTTCTGGAGAGCCTTAACATTTTGGAAATGCTTTTAAGTTAAACTTAGCAAAACTTATATAAAAGAAATAAGAAGTTTACTTCAATTATGTGTCCCAAATATGCTAGTATTTTTTTTCTGCTCCTGGTTCTTGTAATTAATGTTGAGAACACTTAGTTGAATGGGGTTTTGTAGAAACTAACTTTAATACATTACAATAATGTAGTATATACAGAGCTTACACAATGAATATGACTCGATTTCTCAAATCATGCTTCATATCCTGGAGCTTTTGGAGTGGGAATGCTGCTCCTTCTGTTAGCACTTTTCAGGAGGAAGCCTGGAACATACCACTTCATACAGTCAAAAGTATGGGTGAGTTTTGACTAATAGTGAGGAGGGCTATGTGCCATTAGTAAATCTTACTTGAGGACAGAATCTCAAAGCTTTACATTTGCTTCTGTTCACAGAATTTGGTTCCAGGTAGTGTTAAATATCTGCTTGAGGCTTTTTTCCCATAACTTTTGCCTGCTTTCTGTTTTCAACATCTAAAAGCCTTTTAAATGGTGGAAAAGATGAGTCAAAGGCATATTTCCTTATGGTATTTAACTTTCTTAAGAAGACTTTCTAAGTCTAAAAATTACTGTGTGATAAGAGTATACTATCTTAAGGATCAGAGAAGGTTACAGTCTGAGGTTTCAATGGCTACAAGGTACTCAAATGGTCTGCTAGTTCTTTAGAAGGCTAGATTAAGCTGCTCAAATTAATTTGAGAGAATGTGTGTATTATGGACCTGGGTATGAGAAGGTAAAATGTAGTACGTCCTCTGATAGTAATCAGTTCTGTTTTAGTTTAAAATAGGTCAAGTGTTGTCTATATACTCAAGTCCTCTGCTAAGTTGTAGTGGTTGCAGTTATAATGATAGTTTAGTAAGTGGTATCCTACTCTGAATTTTTGGGCAGCAAAATACTTAATTTTATCAAATGTTTTAAATTGAAAAATAAAACCAGCTTGCTGAATTTATTAAAATGCTGAAAGAAATTGATTTCATTGACTGCTGGTACTTAAGGGGGGATAGTGAGGAGATGATGACTAGGCTTCAGAGCATCTGGAGCAGTGTTATGGCCACACTGTACCAGGCAGGGCATGCCATGTAAAGTGCATTTGAAGGCTAAAGTAGTTCCTTTAGGAAAATGCTAGCTGCAGAGAGTACTTGCTTACATGAAATGCCTCTCATTGGAAAGGTGAGTTTCAAGTGATCTGACTGGAGGGCAGGCTTGTGCAGTTTTGGTGTCATAGTAAACAGAGAGGCCTGTTGAAGTGAGAGCTGTGCAGAAGGACAGTGTGATAGTTTCTGCCTCTGCACCATACCCTGCTTGTGCTTGTAACTGTCACCAGATTTGTTACTCAGGTGGGTCAGCAGTCTGGCAGCTGTTAGGTACTGAGTGCTCCATACTGATGTCAAGAAGCAAACTTCCACAAAACTCCAGTTCATGTTTCCCTTCTAATTAATTCCCTGGGTGTTGTGCTTTCTGCTGCGTGCTATTTTGCAGATTCAGTTGATTTTCCATTTGCTAGCTAATTGATTTTTATCCAAAATCTAAGCAGTCTCTCAGATACCAGTCCTTAGCAGCACCATGTGTTCAGCTTGTACTGAGGTACTAGGACACTTCCTGTTCTGCATGTCCTCATGGTACAGTGCTGCAAGTAAGGCTCTTAGTCCTTTGGACTACAGACATCTCAACTGTTAGCCTGTTATCAAGCTGCTTATCAGTAACACTCTAAAGCACCCATTACATCAACTGTACTACACCATTAAAGTAGCTTCCTGTTTTTCTGGAATGTACAGGTTATGAGATGGGGGCAGAGTTTATGTGGTGATCTATGGCAAAACAGCCTGTGCTGCCTGCCGTGAGGAGAAAACCTACATCTTTGCAAGGATATAGGAGGAGATGTAATGCCTATTTCAGGTGAATTAACTAGATGAAGTGTATACCCTTGAAGGGAGGAAGAGCAAAACAGAGGTGGTTAATATGAAAACTATATAGATTTTTGAAGGGGTTTGAAACTGATAGATGTTTCTTTCTAAAAGGAAAACATTATCATAAACTCAAATGAAAACTTTTGTGATTAAGAAATCAACCAGCCAATGAAAATAAAACTCAACTTGTTTCACATATCTTCTCTCAGAAGTTTTTCAGGTGCAGGTTTCTGCCTCTTCCACCACACCAGCATCTGCAGCAGATGTGTCAATTGGATGTGTGGGAGCAGGCAGATAAATTTGTGAATCTGCGTGACTGTGAAGACTGTAAGCATATGACAGCTTGCAACAAAGGCTATAATTTATTTTCTTTCTGATTTAATTTTCTTAATCAGGTAAAGATCCTATTAAAATAATGATAGAGAATTCTACCTATGTGAACCTCAGAGGGAAAATAGTCCACTTTTTTTGTCTTGTAAAACAGTTTTTATGATGAAACACTTTATACTCCATCATGGAAACAGTGTGTGTAATTGTGCACATATACTCTGGAAGGTTCTCTGATGCTCTGTCCTAGCCCTTGCGACTTTTTTCTTTTCATGCATTTCTATATAATTTTAAGCTTTTTTCAACAGGGGTAATAAGGCATTCTTTCTGTCCCTAATCTTGAAATGTGACTGCAGGAACATGCAAAATGTAATTTTCACGTAACTTGTTGTTTTAGATAGAAAAACAAGGACAAAACCCTCTACAGGGGTCAGAACCATGCAAAAATACCTGAGGAGGCCAAGTGGAAGCATGGTCTTTTACTGGTGTATATTAGAAGGTAAAATACTGAAAAATGCATTTTCCTGTTTCAGGAAATTCAAAAGTAAGTTTTTCTTGATTTCAAAATATGGCATCAGTAGATAAATAATTTTGTTTCAATGCAGCACAAGGATAACAAAAAGTTTCCTGTAGCTCTTTCTGCTTTCAAATGCTGGATATGGCAAAAGCAATGCACTGTGGCAACATTGCATCAATGCTGGCATCTTCTTCATGAAAATCATGAGTAACTGATATTTTAGTTTTAGTAACCTCTTAGCTTGAATTTGAATGCAATAAGAAGTGGAAATAAATTGTGCGTTTTTACAGCTTTGCTTGCTATAGTTTGTATATGGTCGGTACAGTAAACAATGCAAATGTGCTTTTAGTTTTCTGGTTTACTTTGGACTTACTTACATTTGTCTTTGTTTATAGTGATAAATTCATGTCTTGAAATGGTTTGGCTGGAATCAGATGTTGTGCTAAGGAATTCGTCTGATGTTAGAAAAAACAGAAATAACATTTGCTCATGAAGTGGTGGAGAGGAAGCTCTTTAAAGAAGAGAAATCAACTAAGCCAGCAACTAAAGGCAGCCATGAAATAGGAGGCAATCATGGGAATATGCCTGGGAGATTCCTGGAGCCAGCCTGTGACTTAAGAGTGTGGAAAGCTTCCTATGAGATTCTTCCCCTCCCTAACATGGTTTCCCATTGGAAAACACTAAGTTAAAGTAATAACAGTGTTCATATAGCATATCCTGCCTACTCCTCCCTTTCCCATGTCATGTCCTTGACATTAGCAGCATAACAAAAGCACAAAAGTGCAACAGGAAAAAGTCCTTTTATGTGTTACCCTTGGGGAAATGTGGGTAATTCCATTGACAGTCACTGCTGATATTCTGTGGATAGCCTGTTGGAAAGGTCTAAATGTTTTTAACTTCCAGCCTTAAATGAAAGGTTCTTGCTATCAGCCGAGTTTTGGCAGTGACTTGCATTGGGTGGGACTGTGCCTGCTGTATTGCTGCAAACCAGTAGTCAAGCTGCTTGAACCATGCTAGTTGTGATTTGTGTTGCTACCAACCTAAACAGGCGAAAGAGGGGCAGAGTGTCCTGATGCATGTGTCACTCTGTGCATGTGAATGTTAGATACATTGTGGGTTTTGTATTATAAGTTGAGACTTTCTTTTCTACTTTTCCTGAAATAAAGGAACAGTTATAGCATTTTTTCAAATGAGGAAAGCAAAAACAAGTGAAGGGGGAGAGCGTCAAGACTGGGCCAGGAGAGTGCATCAGAGTACAGTTCTCTTCCCTGTCTTTCCCCAGAGTTCCTTGGTTGAAGTGAACTGAGCTGACATTGCTGAGAGTCTCTCCTTGTGGCCAGAGCTCATGTTACCTGCTCAAAGAGCTCAGCAGCTTGGTGCAGCCAATGCTGCTGCGACAGCATTGCTTTCCTGGGCTGCTCAGTGACATACACTAGGTTTCCCACTCTTTGAGAACCTCTGACAATTAGTTATTGCTTTCACTGGAAAGGTATGGTTTGCTAAATCAGCCTGTTGATTTTTGTCAGAATCTCTATTGGACAAATTTGCAAGTTGGAATAGAGCTTTGTCCTGGGCTAGGGACTTGAATACAGGTTTTGTTCCATCTGATTTGTCACTGCTGTCCATGGCTCCTTCCTGCTCTAGAGAACAGCAATGGCCTGTTGTTCCACAGGCCATTAGCTTTAGGGAGGACAACAGGAAAACCCAGATCATCATTACAAAAGTCTCTAATCTTTTCTGTTCAGACAAGATGCTGTTCAATTTGCATTTATCAAAGCTGTGGGGTTAGTTATCCTGTACGTAAGTGCTGTTTTGCTTTTTCTCTTTGGAAGTCAGGATTCCTAATCTTCATTCTTACTGCCTGTCCAGAAAACAGTTGTGTAATGTGTTGTCAAATGTTGTATTTTGCCTTCATGGTGCTCCACATGGAAAATAAACTACTCTTGTTAGGCTCAAGTGATGCAGGGAGTGATGGTATGAGCATGGGATTTTTCTGGTTGCCTCTACACCAAAAGCATCCGTTTTTGGTGTAGTTTGCAAAGTAGCCTCTTTAATCACAAAATGAAAAAAAAAATTAATATAGTAGGTTAAAAGGTGATTTGTAAGTAAATTACAAAGTAAAAATAGTCAAACTTTAGACAGTCTCCTATGAAAAAATGATCTGTTTGAAATCAGAGGTGCCCTCAGATTGTAGAATTTGAAAGATAGCAGGGGATTCAACTAATGTTGAATTAGTGGCAAATTGCAAATATATTACTTCACTGTATCATTTGAATTATTGAGCGGGTGAACTAGAAGTGGCTCTTCAGGGGAAGTGAGTTTTTTCTTTCGTGTTCTATAATCCTGTGGCTGGGACCATGCATAGCAATGAGATGTGCAGAAGAGCAAATTGATTTGCAAGGATCCCTGACTGGGCAATTCTAAGTTGAGATGAAAAGCAAGCTCCCTGTGATTATGGTCAAAGTTGCACTCCCTGCTGTTTGTGCACATGCAATCAAATCCTCTACCTTGTGCAGTTGGATAAATAAGAATCTAATAGGTGATCTGCAAGCGGAAATAGGGAGCTACAGTAATATGTATAATTCATAATATTTTGCATGTAGCTGCAGGGTTTTTTTATTGCTGTTTTTTTTTTTAGTCATAATCTTGCCAAAAACTGTGTTGCTTTTGCATACGATTTGTAAAGTATTTGTTGCTAGTCTGTATTTGCCTTTAGCAGCAATTGGACAACCACAGAGCACTAGAAATTATGCTTGCAGAATAATTGCATCTTTTAGAAGACTACATGTTTCAGTAGAAGTGGGAAAAGTTTGTTCTGCATCTCCTGAACTTTTGTTCTGTGAGCTCAAAAATTGTCTGTTAGTCTTAGAGTGAGAGAAGATTGCTTTTTCCTGTGAACATGCATGCACTGTATCCTGAGGCCATCAATGATAAGTTACTATTATGATTGCTACTGTAAATAGTTCAACTCTGTTTTCTGAAGACATCCTGTGTTTGTGCAAGAACAGGTATCTGTTAAGGGAAGAAGTCATACAAGTGGATAGTAGATGAAAAAAAAAAAAAGGAAGTGCATCAAATGCCACAAAATTTAATCTGTTCGTGAGTTAGCTTTTTTTTTGATGGAAAGACACTTCTAATTCTTACCATCACTATATGTATATCCATGGTGTTTTTAGTTTTTCTTCTCCCCCTAAAATTGAAAATGTTTGCCTAGGTGTTGAAGTTAGTTTTCAAAGTGATTTGCTGAATATCTGTTGCTACAGCTTCTTTATAATTCTAGTCTGCTGTCTTCAAAGTAGTTTGAGATTGTATGTGTAATTAAAACCATAAATGCTTTTAGAAAGGCTGTTCTACAGCATCCTTTAGAGCCTTTTAAAGTAAATAGTGCTTTTAGATCTGCCTTCTATTACAGTGTTTGTATTTTGATCAGTTTGATTGTATTGCATACAAATCATAAACCTAGTTATATTTTGTCATATGAAAACTTTTGAGTGCCATTTCATTTTTATAGCAAAGATTTATATGCTACAAAGCCATATTGAATTTTTACTGTGTTTATGTTGCTGGGTATTATGTTGTTTAAGAGTAGAAAACAACAGTGTTTAATAGATGTCATAAATTCATACTATGGTTCCACTCTTATGACTATATATACCTAAATTTCAAAAGGAAGCTTTTAAGTAAGTGTTACTAGGATCTCAGATGCCATTTTGGGCAATAGACCTTTAGGAAATGGTAAAAATGTGAGAGGTGGTATAAGAATTGTCTTTTGTCAGGGAAAGCAAAGCTACATACAGCTATGACATGGTGTGCTGTAACCAAGATTTTAAAATTCTCTTTTTGGTATTGTCACAATTGCCTGTGTCCATGCAGGCAAAAATCTAGTACCTCTATTTGCAGCAGTGTTTGTCTCGGGGCTTCCCAAACTTACAACTTGATTTTTTAGCTTTATGTAATGAAGCTCAACTACCACAGTGAATGTTCTAGACCTGCCTTGTTTCACTCAATCCTTCTGGTGTCTTCAAGACATCACTGACACAAATTATTTGTCATGCAATTATTTTATCATGGACTGTCTTGTGTTGGAAGGGACCCGCAAGGATCATTGAGTCAAACTTCTGGTGCTGCACAGGACAACCCAAAAAATTTCAGCATGTGCATTTTCAAAATCCTTGATTTATATACTGGGACCTTTACACATTACAGAAGAATAACATTGGTGGATCTTCAGATACAACCCTGCAGAGCTTCTCATCTGAAAGAGGGTTTTTTTAAAATTAGAGTAAGGAAACAGCAACAGCCAAAGGAATGAAATGTCCCACTTTCTCCTCCTCTTCTCCAAATCAAAGTGTAATTTAAGAGAGGGACACACAAGTCTGCTGTATGTTTCCTGGGCTTCCAGCTTGATGCTGATGACAGAACTTAGAGTAGCTGCTCAGTTGCATTTTCAAAACTTCATTTTAGCCATGGGCACATGCTGGCACCATGTTGAACAGATCCATAATCTTCCAGTAGTTTCTTTTTTAAAACAAGGCAGCATGTTTCCATGCCATAGCTGGGACTTTTACAAGGACACGTAGTGATATAGGACAATGGGGAATGGCTTTGAACTGAAAGATTTAGGTTAGATGTTAGGGAGAAATTATTTGCTATTATAGATTGCTGTGAGAAACTGTGGATGCCCCATCCCTGGAAGTATTCAAGGATAGATTGGATGGGGCTTTGAGCAACCTGGTTTAGTGAAACGTGTCCTCAACATTAATAAATGTTGTATCTCAGGCAAAAACCACGACCCATCTTTTTTTGCTTATCTTTGCCACAAATTTTATTAATCATGGATTTTTTTAACAACTCTTTACACTGTAATGTAGTCAGACAATGTACACTTTACCTTAATGGAAGATAATTATTTGTACCCCAGTTCTAAAAGTGCACATACTTCCAAAACATGTGAGATTTTGTTTCTTAACCAGGCCCGTGTTGTGTTAGTACTGTCTTGGAGATCTGCTTACTTCATTAAGTTGTCATCTTGGATTTAGCAGAAGACATTCCAGTGCAATTCTCTGGAATACATACGTGTAAGTAATAACCCTTCTGTACACAGTCATACCTAGAGGCCCGGCAGAGGGTGATACTCTGTTCCATACTGACTCGAGTCTCTGCTGTGACAAGCAAGCTACAGGCAGACAGGGATTACCTCAAACACATCAGTGTATTGGGAAACCATGCAAGATCTTGCCACGTGCACTTCTTGTCTGTGTATGGAAATAGAGGTGGGATTTGTTGTGAAGTTGAATCTTTACAGGCAAAAGATCTGGAACAATGGGGGGAAAGTAAAACAAATGTCTTGATTAAGACTTGACAAACACTTCTGGTTTTTTACATCAAGATTTGTGTTTCAGATGCCTTTGCCTTGCTCTTCATAAGAGTTGTGTGTTGTTTTTCTTCTCTGCTTGAATTTATTGGCCATGGAAGAGAATGAGTCTGCTAAGAGAGAGGCTTATGAGCAGATTGGCTCATATAGTGGGATGTTAGAAAGAAGTAACTCTTGATTTCAGTGATCCTAAAATGCTTTTTGCCATGCCATCTTGCTTGACTTTGACCAGAACATGATTCTGAAAGGGATCAAGTCTGGAAATACACACTTTGTCATGTCAGATTAAAAAGCAATGGCCACGGTAGGTGAGAACCCCAAATACTGGACCTCAACCTTGCAGGAAAGAATAATATAGGGATCATAAAAGAGAATTTTAAATCCAAATAATCCATAAATAAGAAGGTCAAAACATATATTTAAAAAGAAAAAGAAAGAAGAAGAAAACCAACCAAAAACCCAACTCCAAGCAGCTAGAAAACCCAAAAAACAACTACTGTGGAGTAAACTAAGTTGAACTGAGGCTCTGGAACTATTGGATAATGAGCAAGAAAACCACAATAAAAGAAACTTTTCTTTTAGGTGTGTTTTGTGCTGAGCCTGTAATTAATTAATCTTTTATAAGCTATCACTCTCCAATAATAATTTAGAGGTTGACAAATCAGCTCTGGATGGAGAATATGAATAAAACTCTTAGTAAATACAAAATCTGAATGTATTCGAAATGCCCGTGGAACTCTTCCTCATTATGGTTTTATTATTCCATATGCTTGTATTCCCAGATCTCACAGATAGTGGCTCAACTTTCCCAATGAGACACAAACTATTTTGTTTTTCAGCAGGCTAAACTGAAGTGTAAAATGAAAAGAATTTACTGATATTCCACAGCAAGTTGTATGCAAGATCTTGTGGTTCTGACTCACAACGCATGCCTTGGCTGATTGGTGTCTGGACATTTGAATACTTAGATAAGCCTTCTGCTCTTTTTATCATTGAAATTAGAATATAATTAGAACGAAAATGTTGTGGTTCCAAATTTGTTTGCAAATTCTAGCATGGGATTCAGAAAGAGGGGTTTTGTGGCTTCTTTTGTGGGAGTTAAGATTTTCTCTTTGAAAATTCTTTAGTGTGGGAAGCTCCTTCCTGAGGAAGGAAGATGTTAGTAGTCTGCTCAAGTTCTTGAATAATATTGCAAAGAATGCCACTTAATTTCATGTTGTCACTTCTCTGTTCACCTGACTTCTTTCAAGCTTTCTTTACACGGCTGCTTTATGTGAGATACGTGCACCAGGTAAGCTGGCATCATTTTTTTCTCCTAGCATCTGATTCCAATGAAGTAACCATTTTTTCCCCATATATGTTAACTGTGATATTGTGTGTGACCATGGTTCAAGATTTTCTGGTTTTGATTCCCTGTTCCCCTCATTGCTGGAATATTTTTGTTAAAAAAAGCTGCTTGTGTTATATTTCAGCATGTGTATTGCCTGCTTACTGTAGCAACTGCCACAGGGAATGACTTCTTTTCTTAAGGAAAAGTGGGGGACTGAAAAGAAATTATCAAAGTGGTATATACATTTTTACTGTTATTTGCTCAGTATGTTGAACTATTGCAGGTCTCTGTGTTGCTGTTTAGGCACTGGACACTGCTGTATTCCTTAGCTCTTAAACTGACATAAGTAACTTTCTGTTGGCTTTGTCTGTGTTTTGTACTGAACGCAGACTCCTTATTTGAAGAATAGGCTTTGAGTCTTGGTGGGCTTTTCCAAGATTATTTTGGGATATCAAAAAAAGTCTTCCTGTAAAGGTCTTTTTTAATAGCTGTTTTGGGTTGGACAAGGTTGAAACACTTTTTGGAAGAAAGGCTTAGTAGAGAAAAGTGTTTGATAGACAGATAACTCGAAGGATTTATGTGTTGCTGATGCAAAAGTTCATGGCACAGGTTGTGAAGTATAAGAAGCTTCAGAAATAGGGAGTCTCCCTTAATACACAAATGTTTCTGTTTTTCATGTTCACATGATAACATCATAACAAATACAGCTGAAAGGAGCAAGAGCCATCTAATTAATTCCTGGCTCAGAAGCAGGATGAACTATGACCAAACCAGTTCTGACCAGACTGCTTTTCTGAAAAAAGCAAATCAGGTTCCATAATCTCTTCTACAAACTCTTCCTGAGCAAAACTAGCCCTACTTTCTACACACTGTTTTTCTAAGATCTAGCCTAAATTTCTCGTTAATATTTCTTGCTTCAGTTTAAACTTTTTAGCTCAAGGTTACATGGGGCTTTGAGCAACCTGGTCGAGTGGAAGCTGTCCCTGTCCTTGGTGGGGAGATTGGAATTAGATGATCTTAATAGTCCCTTCCAAACCATTCTATCATTCTTTGTCTTACAGATAGCAAAAAGGTGCATTCTGCTGGATTAAAAACTGCCTGGATGGCTGGCCCAGAGAGTGGTGGTGAGTGGAGTTACATCCAGCTGGTGGCCACTCATCAGTGGAGTTCCCCAGGGCTCAGCACTGGGGGCATTTCTGTCTGCTGGAGGGCAGGAAGGCTCTGCAGGGGGATCTGGACAGGCTGGATCATGGGCTGAGGCCAGTGGTGTGAGGTTCAACAAGGCCAAGTGCCAGGTCCTGCCCTTGGGTCACAACAGCCCCAGGCAGTGCCACAGGCTGGGGCAGAGTGGCTGGAAAGGACCTGGGGGTGCTGGTGAGAGCAGCTGAACATGAGCCAGGCTGTGCCCAGGTGGCCAAGAAGGCCAATGGCATCCTGGCCTGGATCAGCAATGCTGTGGCCAGCAGGGCCAGGGCAGGGATTGTCCCCCTGTGCTGGGCCCTGCTGAGGCCACACCTCCAGGGCTGGGTCCAGCTCTGGGCCCTCACTGCAGGAAAGGCACTGAGGGGCTGGAGAGAGTGCAGAGAAGGGCAATGGAGCTGGGGCAGGGTCTGGGGCACAAGTGCTGTGAGGAGCAGCTGAGGGAGCTGGGGGTGTTTATCCTGGAGAAAAGGAGGCTCAGGGGTGACCTTATCACTCTCCACCACTGCCTGAAAGGAGGCTGTGGCCAGGTGGGGGTCAGCTTCTTCTCTGCCAGCAAGCAATGTGGTAAGAAGAAGTGACCTCAAGATGTGCCAGGCAAAGTTCAGAGTGGATATTAGGAAAATGTGTTCCTAATCTACTATTTGAACTTAAAATCCACCATCAATATTCCACCATGGGAAGGGTGGTGAAGCTTTGGAACAGGCTTCCCAGGCAAGTGGCTCATTCACCAACCGTTGCGGTATTTAAAAGATGTGTGGATGTGGCACTAAGGCATCTGTTTTAGTGGTGGACCTGGCCATGCTGGGTTAATGCTTGGACTTAAAGATCATAAAAACATTCTCTAACGTAAATGGTTCTAAGATTCTTTCCTATGTATAATAGTAAACTTTGAACTAAAAAACCCATTTCAAAATGCATCCAGCATTGGATGGTATTTGGTTTACAGGGAGTAGTATGACTTGCTATGTAATTAGATTTCAGTCCTTAATTACTTGCGTTTCATAGAACTGTAAAAAAAACTTGTGTTTCTCACTGAAACTGCAGGAAAAACAAAAACTCTCCAAAAACTCTCAATTTTTAGCGTTAGAGAATTAAAGCATTACTTTATTCTGGCCAGGATATTGTTCTGGCCAGGATGTGCAACAGAAACAATTTCATCCCCTCATTGCCTGGGTTCTGCAGAGAAAATCATTCAATCACACATAATTTTTACTAGATTTTTCACATATCAATACAGTCAAAACCCAAAGAAATTAATTGGTTCAATATTCATTGGTCCCAAGTTATGCAGTTCTTTGTATTTGGTTTCCAGTTGGTTATTGATCTCTTCACCTTTGATGGTTCTCATTCTTTGTTTTCTTACCTATGTTTTCCCAAACCAGGAGTCTCCAGCCATGCCGGGGTGATTTGGGAGCTGATGGTCATTAATGGTCCTTATCTTTTGTGTATCTTCTCTGTTACTCCCAATCTGCTCAGATGTTAAGTCCTTTAAAAGGAAACCTTAAGTCGTTTACCCTGGGCAAAGGTGAACAAAACCCCTGACTAAAGTTATATAAAAAATTTAAACTTGTATAATTTCCAACAGGACATGGCAGGAACCTTAAAGATCATCCAGTTCCAACCATCCTTCGATGGGCAGAGACACCTTCCACTATCCCAGGTTGCTGAGGGTGCCTTTCAACCTGGCCTTGAACACTGCCAGGGATGGGGCATCCATGGCTGCTCTGGGGAACCTGCGCTGGTGCCTCACCACCCCCACAGTGAAGAATTTCTTCCTAACATCTAACTAGGCTTCTACTCTTTTAGTTTGAAGCCATTGCCCCTCATCACTCTCCCTCTTATTTATTTATTTTATTCATTTAATTTTATTCATTTAGTTATTTTTGGTTTAGTATTCAGTTTTATTATTGTTTTATTATTACAGACCAAATAACTCCAGTGAAGGTGTTTACTATGATCTTTTACAGAGAGAACTCATTCTATTTGTGATTTAACACTCAGAAAGTTGCTAAAAGTTGGAAATATGTCTAAAGGGTTAAGCCAATATATGTGATTTTTATGAAATGTAGTGTTCTTTCTTTTTTTTTCTTTCTTTTTTTACTGCTAAATATTTGAACAAATTGTAAGTTTGCTTCACATTCTGGTTGCACGTCACCAAAAGCCAACTATTGGCTGTCATACCAGGACTCTCTTCAACTTTACCTTCAGACAGTTTTTGCTATTTTTTGTAACTTAATGTTTTGGTAACAAAACATTAAATTACAAAATTATCAGTTTTCTAGGTTTTCTCTTAATTTGTACTTTAATTATATGGTCCTACTTACCTGAATTAGAAGTTTAAAAATCTGTTAGAAGGGTAGTAATTTTTTATGGAGGAGAGTTTCTTAATTTCCCCCACCAGTTTCAGATCGTTCCTGTGAGCTGAAGGGGCAAATTGCAGTCCTTACCAAGTAATGTGATAGTTTTTTTTTTTCAATGCTGTCACTATCAAAATGGCAAAGTTGAGCTATGTCAGCTTGAGCTGGTTCAGTATATTTACAAGACGAGATACGTGCAGCTGGTTTTAGACTCTTATATCTTTGAAATGCCCTTATACAGTTTCTGATCAGCAGGTCCTAACTGTCTTATGAGGTGAAATTAATGTTAAACTTCTCCGTTTTGTAGGAAACCTAATGTGAATTCCCCTGATTAAAACTGAAGTGGAATGAAGTTCAAGAGCAAGGAGAAGCTGCTGTTTAGGGAGAAGTAATAATTTATTTTTTTAATTACATGGTGGATGTGTGGAATAAGTCTTCAAATGGAGTAAAACCAAACTCAGAAAAATGAAAACCACAGGAATGAAAACTAATTTTCAAACAATACATTTCTGTTGGCATATTTTTGAGCAACATTTGTAAACAATTTGGTTTTGGGCTAGTTCCTATTCTGTAAAATTAAAACAGAAGTAGATTGTATTGTTAAATATTATTAAAATACTGAATTTTGAATGGCATATTGATTTAAAATAAAGCCCAAATATACAAGTCAGCCTATTTTCAATGAAGTGACTTTAGACAATTATCTAATAATTTGAGCAGAAGGCTATATACAATTTCTGTCTTAAAAGTACCTTTGCAATTGTGAAAGAAAACATTATATTTGTAGAACTCAGCATCAAATGTGTTTTTTTTTCAAAAAGTGTGAAAGCAGAATGCTTTCATAATGGCAGTTAATATTATGAAATATATTTTACAGTGATTGTGAGATTAAGATAATTTAAAGAAACAATCTCTGTATGTTGAGGACTTGACCTGCAATTCAGTATTTTGGAGAGTTGATTTGGCTTGCTGTGTTTTTTTGGAACTTGTTGAGTTTTTCTCCTCCCCCATGTCCCAGCAGATAAGGCCTTTCTTGGTCTTCTTTTACAGAAACAGTATATAACTTGAAGTTCAGATTGTATTTTTGTGCTGAAATAGAGGATTATTCTAGTATATGACATTCTACTTGATGCCAACAATAGTAATAAGAGAAAGCAAAAGCAGTTATGTATGGGTCCAGAGGTGCCCTGTGCTAGCTTGTATCAGATGAGTGTATGTATTTGGAGTACCTTTTGTCCTGTAGAAAAAATCTGAAGATGAGAAGTGCCTGAATGAAAGCTGTGACTTTTTTGGGTAACCTATCACTTTAAGTAGGCAAGTGCCCAAAGTGCAAGCAAGCCTCAATTACATTTCAGTGCAGTGCTGCTATAATTAAGCCAGGAAAGGGTCCTCTGGCAGGGCCCAATTCTGCCTTTCTCAAGGGTTATGAGTCTTGGGAACGTGCAGAAAGGTGTAGAAAAAAACCTGTAGCTTGGCAAACAATAGCCTTCTCTGGCAAAACTTGGGTTTGTCTCAGTCAAGTATTTTGATCAAGCTACATAGACCTATAAACAATAACATGAGTATTTTTTTCTATAGTTAATATCCCTTTATATTTTTTTGTTTAAAGCTGAAAACCAACTGCTTCATGAGGAAACGATAAGGATGACTTTATTTTTGTTGGGGAAATCCAGGTTGAAAGTTATGAGTTGCTACAGAGTGTGAATTGGAGGATATAAATACAGGGGCCCTCCCTATTTTAGCAGAAGCCCTTTTAAAGCTTTACACAAAGGGGTCTATGGAACATGAACTAAACTTTTTTTCTAAATGGCTAAACAGGATGTAGATATAAATAATAATTCAATACAAACTTATTTTGGTGGAGCTTTCTCACACACAGCTTCTCGTATATTGAGAAATGCAGTTTCCTTTCAGAAACAGTTTTTTCACTAGTTTCCGGACAGTGCTTAAGAAGAAAGCATACCATTTAAAAACTATTTGAAACCTCTTTTTCCAAGGTGTTGTAATTCCTTTCTGCTAACAGTAATTTTTTTCCTTAATCAAAAATCATTCTGACTTTTCTCAACTCTCTGCAAAATATTAATGGTTGAGCAAGAAAGTGGTCAGGTACTGGAGTTGAGCCTTCTCATACATACCCTGTTAATAAAACAAATGTTTGGATTCTCTCTTTTTAGAGCACTCCTATTCTTGACTACAAGGTGAATACTAGCTTAATGACACTTTCCTCAAAAATTGCATGCTGATTTGTTGTAACAATAATCACTCTGTCACTTTAAGCCCCCTTATTTTTGTTTTAGTTTAAATGTGCCTGCTCAGTAGCTTGTTTGTGGTTTATTCCATACAGACAAATCACTGTTGCTGACATGCACTTTCTACATAGCAACAGGGAAATCCTTTGTGAAGTTACCACAGACAGAGATTTAACAGAGAGGGACTTGCAGAATGTGAAACCACTTCTAATTCTGGCAGTATGCTTGACTGTTTAATCTTCATGTTGGAAATACTGTCCTACCTTGAGGGCAGATATCATGGTTGATATAACCTGAAGAAAATAGGAAAACCTCTGATTGGCTATGATAGGAGAGTCGGGAAATACTTTTGTATGAAAGCAGGAAAGAAATGCTTGTCAATCTTGTTGACATTTTATAACATCTTGTTCAGACAGGCTAGTTTTGAATCACTGGGGTGTCTTCAGATTTAAAACACAGTGGGAGTGAATTTAGGCACAGATGGGGTTGGTTGGTTGGTTTTTTTGGCAGCATAGTTTGTATTAAGTTATTTCTTGCTTTGAGTGGTGTTGCCATACAACAGGCTTTGTATATTTTTATTCCTTTGTATTCTCCTATATTATCTTATTTTGTAAGGTTAACTAGCTAAAATGTTTCTTTTTCCTCCCATTTGTCTTTGGTAGTTAAATTTGAGATAATTCTCATAGCAATACTACTCCTGGCTAACCTTATAGGTTTGCTAATTTCTTGTATAATTCCTTTCAAGCTGGATCATCTTGTCTCAGCAGCAGTGTTTTCTCCTTCTAGTCATAGCTAATTTATAATGCCTAATTCTTTCTTATGAGTATCTAAATTGTTGAGGGGAACCAGGATCACCTTCTCTGTCTGTCAGTGCTGGTAAGGGGCTTTGTGCTTTGCCTTCTACATTTGCCTTGCCTAGTGTTAGGGATTTATGTGCTTATTTTTGCATTTCTGTGGCTCAACTTCTGCTTCACTCAGTCATCTGCTTTGATTAAATAATATGTTAGCCTTCTACTTATCGAACTGTGTCTGAATGGAAGGTCACTTGTGACACTCAAGCTAACCTGTTTTGTCTGTGGGTAAAAATCATTCTGTATTACTGCCCCTCTGTTTTGTAGAGACAGAAGATTTTGGGGAGGATTCTGAGACCCAAGAGGTGTGTATGCATGCAATGTGCACTCATCCTTTCTTAGCCTTTTCCATGGTGGTTTCTTCTAATTGTTACAAATTTAATGCTTACTGCCTCAAGTGCTTGGTCTGCAAGGTGTTAGTAGGAATGTCTATAAAGTTTCTTTTTGTTTTCTTTCTGTTCTTACCTTCCTTCTTTTTTTTTCAAATTCTCTTCTTTTTTTTTAATGGTCCTCCTTTTAAGCCAATTCCTTGTCTAAGCCCTGACTTGTAAGGCTGTGTCTTCTGTGAGCTACTGACTGCTAAAAGTTCTCTGTGACTCTTTAGTTATTATCTGTTACTTGATTTTTTTCCTAAAACATTTTCTCACTAAAAAATTATTTCTCAAAGACTTTTTTGGTGTTCACAAACTCAAAACATTGGCAATTTTTTTATTTTCTGGGGAAGTGCTAGTTTTCTGACTTTGGAATTCCTTTTTGGTAATCTTTAATATGCTATGAGGAACTGAGAGATGACTTGAAGCTCAAAATATGTCCAGACAATCTCAGTCTTGAAGATTCACTTTGCTCTGTTAGGAGAACAGAGCAAAGTGAATCTTCAAGATTGAGATTGTCCATCTCCTTATATGGGTAAATCTTTATATGAATAAATCTTTGTTTAGATACCTGCGCTTGTGGAAGATGGAAATTAGTGACTCAACAATGATCCTACCTAGTCCTGTGTTCCCACTGAAAGTAGGAAGAGTCAGCACAATGCTGAATCTTGAGTTTACCAAAAGTGGGTTTTACTTTCTATCTAGTTTGTACCTCTCATGCCTCTCTGAAGCTGCTGTGAGTTCTTACTCCCAGCTTTTTGAATACACACTGCTGATTGGTTTTCTTCAGCCTACAGTAAAAACATCCATACTGTAGTTCTCAGAATCTGGTAATATGTATTCTCAGAGAATTTTTTAATGAAATCCGACAGTGATTCAAACTCAAAACAAAAACCACCCCACCTACCTTTCCCAAATAAAAAAATAAGAGAAAGATGAGAGGCAGGGAGGAAGAAAATTTTTGTTTCAGCCTTTTATCTGGTCATCTGTGGGATTTGGGGAAGATGCATATTCTTGTGCCGACCAGTTTGTTAGTTTGATGAAAGCCTTTTCTAAGGCATTGAAAGGAATGTGGAGAATGGAGGACAGTGGTTATCAGGGTTCTTAGTTGCCTCTTCTCTGGTTCACATGACTGAATTAAATTTGATTGTTGGATCTGAAATTAAGAATATGGTTTTTTTCTGAAATCAGACCCTGGCCTGTGTTGCTTCCTTCATTTCCACTATGGTAGGAGGTGGTTTGCCTATGAGCTGATAATTTTACCTGCTCTGCACCCTAAATGTGGGGATCAGGTGTTGATAATAGCCTCCTACTGTCAATTCCTTAGGGCATTTGATTGAGGCACCTGGTGGCTAAAGTAATTTAGCATAACTGAAGCATCTCTGGGTCTGTTTTATAGTAACATTTGAATAAAATCAATGCATACATGTTAATGATTTGAAAACTCTGGTGTTCATTTCCATCTTTAAACTAATTGCACTTTTTTTGAAAATTAGTACCAGAAGCAGTGACAATACTTGCTGTAAGCAAATTACTCATGTAGACATGGTCTGTTCTTCTTCCTGAGTCCCAGTCATTATTTTGGCTTATGCCTGTACATTGCTAATTTGACTGTCTCATACCACATTCTGTAAAATTTCTGTCTGCTTCAGTTGTCTTGCTGCATGACTGGTCATAAGAAACATGTCCTACAGAGCTATTTCGTAGAGGCTGTGTGCTCCTATACCATGTGGGTATTGCCTGAGGGCTTAACACGCTGTGATTGCAAAGCAATGTTTGCTGATTAAAACTCAGAAAAGTTTATCACTCACAGTGTGTATGGTTTCCTGTAAAAATACTGAGAAAAATCCTGCTATGCTGTAGACAGTGGTTATAAACTGTGCAATTCCTATCTGAAAAAATCCTAGTGATTTCCCTCCTCTCTTCCAGTACTGTGGGTTTAGATACTGTGAGACTGTGTGGTCCTTCTCTGCCCTTATTTTCAAGTGGACATTCAGCTATTAAACATAATGTTAGTTTAGTGTTCCTAATTCTCAATTTTTTGCAGAAAATAATGGAGAATTTAAAAGAAGCAAATATTACCAATTCTCCTTAAATTTTACTGGTGTTTCTCAAAAAAATCTTGCCGACTAGTCTTCTCCATTCCCCAGCCCTGTCTAGCAAGAGTCTACATTACCAGTGGTTATTCATCTTAACTTCAGCTGCTATGAGTAACTTGTTTCTTCCAGGTCAGGAGAATGAGAAACAGCTGCAGTTCCTGGATGTAGGTGTCAAGGTTCACACCTTGCCCTGAAGTGGCTGAGCTGTGGCCAGCTGAAGGTAGATGATTGTTCCCTGGATAATATAAGTGCATCAGTAGCTACTGTGAATTGTGTGGTTCAAATCTTAATTGGTATTATTGAATCTGTTGACTGGCAGACTCTGGGCATAAAAATTAGTATTAAAGTACTGTTTTGTCTTTTGTCAGATGTCAAATGAGTTGGTGCACAGAAGTGGAACAGACTGTATCATAAGTTTGTGATACTAATACATAATTTGAAAACTAATTCTGATGGCAAGTGGACTCATGGGAAATGACATTGAATTGAATGTTATGGAAGTATAGTCTGACACAACCTTGGTGTGTAAACCAATTTAATTGTAAATCAATGTGGTTGTCTAAACTGCACATGAAGAGATTTCCTAGATACCAGTTCAAAGGAGGAAGATAATGAAACCCAGATACTGTGTATAGTGCAATTAAAAGAGAACAGATTAGCTGGGTTGCAAAGGGGAGGTCTGTGCCCACTTAACAATTGAGTGCTTCATATTTTAGTGAATTTGAAATAAATGACCAGTGCAGCATGAATGCATGTTGAACGAAATAACTACATATGAAGACTAGAACAGAGGGATAGTATGTAACTCAGCAAAATAGTTTGTGTGTGTTACCTTGACATGCAAACTGAGAAGTGACAAAGCTATGGCAATTAGTGAAGTGGACTGCTATGACTGGATAAAACTTACTGATCCTTTCTTTTCTTTGGGAATGAAGCAAATGTGGATGCTAGAAACAGGATAGTGATACAGTTTGATAAATAACTGTTTTTCCTTTCCCTAAAGCATGACAGAGGTATTTTCCCATCTCTCTACTAAAAATGTATGGAAATAAAATACCTCCAGCTCTGTTTATAAACAAAAAACGTGACAGTTTTAAAATCCTTCCCATTCTGATTTCAGAGGCCACTACAGCATTTGGGGCTCTTTTCTTAGAATAATTACATTAAAGAGGAAAATTAATTTTTGTAGAGGGTTGTACATTTTTTTTAGTATGTAGAGGAGCTTGATGCTGTAAGCTCATGTTGAAGTTTAGCGGCATTTGAAGGGCTAAATGTTTATATGGGTATTTCATTATATTTGCCTTGAACAGCAAACAGAGGTAGGAAACCTCAGGTTTTCATGAGGTAGTCTACAAACAATATTTCAGAGCCTTACACATGCATACTTCAATGCTCTGTCATATATATTGTCTTAGCAGCCACTGGCAGACATAGAATCACAGAATCAATTAGGCTGGAAAAGACCTGTGAGGTCATAGAGAGCACCTTGTCAACTGGGCCATGGCACTAAGTGCCACAATCCAGTCCTAAACACTTCCAGGGATAGTGACTCTGCCACGTCTTTGGGTAGGCTATTTCAATGCTTGACAACCCTTTTGTGAAATAATCCCTCCTGATGTCCAACCTGAACTTTCCCTGGTGCAGCTTGAGACTATGTCCTCTCTTCCTGAAAATTTGTATGGAAATCTATGTTTTACTCTTCTTACTAAAACACAATCTGTAAATGTCTGTTCCTAAAATCAATCAGCTTTTGTGAAGTTGCAGTCTTTTTATACCTAGACCTGCTAGCATTTTCTACTTACTGCTGAAGGTTCTGTCCTAGGATTAAAAAAAAAAAAATAATCTTGCCTCCCCTTTGACCAATGTACCTAATAGTAAACTCAGCCCAATTTTAACACATAATCAGCTATAACCTTCTGGCTATGATCCAATGCTGAAGATACAGAAGGACTTTTACAGCAGTAACTTTGGAACTGGCAGAAGTGTGTGGAGTGTTCTGGTACTGATGACAAAAACCACTTCCCTGTCAGTGTGCTGGCATCTGATTTCTTCTTCTTCATTAACATCTAAAGCAATGGTCAAATGCACCTTTGATCTGCATGGAATGGATGGAGAGAAGTGTGGTTACCTGTCTTAGCTGCTAGAACATAGTTAGAGTGCTCCCATATCTGCTCAAGTCCAAATCACCCAGTTTAGTTTGAAACACTGTCTTTGTTAATTTATGCATTGTCTCTTTCCAGGAAAGCAAGTGGAGATTCTGCAAGTATTCCTTTAAATCTGACATATGAGTGACATTCTCCCTCAGAAGACCCATACATCAAACTCTTCCAGACCATTCAAAATTTAGGAGACATTAGAATTGTCTGATTGCAAAGCTGGGCTATCACAGATTGGGAAATATACAAGCTAGATAATCCTGACTAATTTGACTTCTGTGTTTCATGTGTGTTTTGGTATAGCCTTTAATTACCTAACATTGCTTTGTTTTCCTTCTTCCTTTCCCCATTGAACCCATGAGTCATTCATTGCACAGGATGGGTGGTGGTAATTTAATTAGCTGCTGCTAACAATTGTGGAGAAAAACTGAGTTAGATGTTATTGCTTCAAATTCTTTTTTGCTGTTTGTTCTGAAGCAGAATTAGAACACAAAGATGGCCATATTACATCAGCCCAAATACATTGCTTGACCAGCAACATGTTTTACAAGAGCCATAAACAAATTCCTATGAAATTATAAGAAGAGGAAATGTGTATGCACTAATGTTACCTGATAAATGACAAGTTTGTAACTCTTTTAAGCACAAGAGATTTTGGAGTTTGGTGTGGCTTATGTTCTTTTATCATCAGTAGATTTGTGTCTCTGACTATGTCCAGCTTCTTCAAGAAGTCAGGAAGAATACATGGCCTATAATACACCACCTATTAAGCTGGTGGTTCTTCAGGTAAACTATCAGTTCCACAAGGAACCACTCATGTCCTTCTGAAGTTGTGTCTGATGAGCTGGACTCAATGGCTCTTAAACCTTGTATGGGAAAAGATGTTTGCCGTTACCTCTACCATCACCCTCTAGAACCTACCTAAACTTTGATATGTGTGTCAGACATCTCTAAAATTCTCTTTTCCTGAATAAAGAAACTAAGATTGCTTAGGTTTAAGATTGCTTGAAGGAAATGTTATCCCATATTTTGATCATCCTTTTTTTGTCCTTTTTCTACATCTGTTAACATTTTTGATATAAAGGATGTAAAAAATCTTGGGTATAGTCTTAGGTATAAATATGGTTATATTGAAACACAGATTTACACAATGGCTTGATGATGTTCCTATCCTAATTCTATGTTTTGTTTTTTTTTTTATCAGGGACTAAACTCCTGTTTTAAAGGGATTGTCATAACCCCAGATCTTTTTTCTGAGCAATAGACCATATCAACTTATTAGGACTGCTGGTTTTTTTGCCCTACATGTAGATTATTATTTGTTGAATGTCACCTTCCATTCTGATGTCTATTCAGTTTCACATTGTCCCTCCATGAAGTTTTACCCTTCACTGTTTTGAGTAACTGGATGTTTCTTGCTGCTTAACCTTTGCCACAGCAGATCCATCACAGTTCCTTGAGAAATTTTGCAAGTGGCCTCCCTGCACAGCAGAATTGACCCTCTGTTTCCTGACACTTCACCAATTACTTGTCCATACAAGGCTTTTCTTTTTCTGTCACGATGACTTGGGTTTCTTCAGCTTTTGAAGAATTTTGTAGAAAGCTTACTGAAAATACACCTTGACTATGCTTTTGTGGATCTTTCTGTGGCAGTCATGGCTACTGTCAGGGTACCTCACAAATGCTGAATTTTATTTATTCATGTTGTAAAACATCTTCAATTATAGAACAGAGCATAAAGTAGCTGAAGTCTAAACTGTGTAATAACTTACTTCCCAGTTTCAGACTCACTCATTTTTTTTCTCTCAGTTTTTCCCCCAGAATTCTCATCCTCCTGGAACATGCCATCATTTCTGTTACATATCCATAATGCTGGCTGTAGCAATGACTAGTTCTTCTCTAAGTCACGCTCCAGCTAAGTCATACTCCATGTTGGGTATCTAAAATAGTATGTATCTTTGAAATGTGTAAGTGTTCTAACAGAGCCTCTCCGTGGCAGAAATGAAGGAATTACATTTACCAAGCTGGCATCTTCTGTTTGTACGGAGAAAATCTCTTGCCTTGTTCAAATTTCTACAACAAACAATGTTGCATAATCTATAGATTTGTAAAACAGACTAAATTTGCTGTAATTTGTCTTGTATAGGTCCAGGATTGTTGCAGTGCCTTTGTCTTCACTGTCAAAAGACTTAAAAAGGACAGATAAACATCATTACCAGAGATATTTCTTTGTCACTTCAAATCTGAGATTGGTGTTCATGACACCAGCTGGTCCTGTGGCACCATTCAGCATTGTATGGTATACAGAGAGTGCAGCAAAGGCCAGCAATGCACCACATAACCATTGATCCACATAATGATATGTGGTAGCAATGTAATAGCAAATTGCTTTTCAATTTTATTCACTGTACTCATAGACTTTTCCCAGGATTTGTCTGCAAATGCAAATTATTTGTTTTCTTGCATTTTGAATGGCAGATCTCCATTTTCTGAGAGAATTAAAAAAAACTGAAAAACCTAACAGGTTTCTGTGGAACAGAAAATAGATGCATAACAGGAAACAACATGGAAAATTCCCATTATCCCACTGTTTTACTGTATTGGAAAGGTTGGGCTTGGAAAGAGGTGGTTTATGCACATAGATTTTTATTCCTATCTGGCACAGAATTGGATTTGATCACTGTGTCCTGACATTGTGAAAGGAGGTCTTCAGTTCCCCAACATTTTTTGGTAGTCAACACATGCTGGGGTGTGCCCTAGAGGTACATGGGACCCCAGCCAGCCAAAAGGTTTCTCTCTGCTGCAATCTTGCAGCTGCAGGGGAATGATAAATTAAGTGTGAATGTGAGAGTATATATTTGTCAGTAGATAATAAAATTTGTCAATAGATACTTGTCTGATCTACTGCTGTTGTCATGCAGGAGGTAGGAGGCAGAGGGTAAGGGAACAAGTAGGAGAAAGGAGGTAGGAAAATGGGGATTTCCTTCAATCAGTTGCCATCCCCTCATGATTCTGCATTTCTCCAGGTGAAATCTCAAAGTGTTTTTAGGATTTTCATTAGCACTGTAGAGTTTTAAGATTTCTACTGTTCCAGTATTGCCATCTGTAAAGCTGTTTTCCCACACAGACAGGGAGTTTCTTCACTGGTGTATTTAGAGTACCTGAAATACTTATTGAAGCTAGCAAGAAAACAGGAAAGGAAAGAAAACAGTGGGAGAGGGGAAAAGTAGATCAGTAGCTATAGAGAGTATATCTGGTAGACTGATTAGTAGGAGTGATGTATGTATTTATACACTTCTTTTTTTTTTCCCCTGCAGTTGTTTGCATATCTCAAACATTTTTTCCATTGGCAAAACAGAACATTCTGGCTTTCAGGATCTTTTAGCGTAGGCCACATGGCTACAGCAGGAAAACCAGGTAATTGCCTAGACTTTGTGCAACTATGGAAGAAGACAGCCTTTCTGCTGGGTCTTAAGTTGTGTTGACTTCTTGCAATATTGTGTATGTAACTACTAATTGTAATTGAAATAGTAATTTCATGTGTCGATAGAGTCTTAAGTGAAGAACAGGAAGGTCAAATGCTAAATTTTATTTCTCATTGCCTTCCCTAGTAAATCTGATTTTCCAATGATGCCTTTTTTAGCCCAGAGCATGATGGATGTAGTGTATTGTACCTAGTGTGGATGGAGCTCAAGATGATGATGCACAAGTGGGGCTGATCAGTTACTATAGCTCTGCTTCTGGATGCTGGACCTGCAGAGTCTTGAGGTTAACAACCAGATGAGATGGTGATTGTTCCAAGCTTTGGCAATCTGTGTAACCATATCTAGTGTAGGTTGATAATATAATGCCCAATAGTTGGTAAACCTGAGTTATCTGTCAGTAACTCAAATGGTTATGTGGCAGCCATTCCTCTTTGTGAGCCTTCCTCGAACTGTTGAGGAAGTTTGTCTGTTATGGAAATGATAGGTTGGCATTTTCAAAGCTGTTCTTAATAATGGTTGGTATTTGCACAGTCTCTTCCACTTGTTTTTCAAAACAGGAGATTCCTATAATTTACAGCCATCTTGGAAACTTTTGACTGTTTTGCACAACCCTTTGTCTGACTGCTCTACAGCATGCTTGTTAGCTAAACACTGTTGCCTCTCAAAGCCTTCCCACCTTCCTGTGGAGACTGGAGTAGTAACACCTATTTCATACACCACTTCTCATGTGAAGAACTTAGTAGCATGTACAAAGTTTTAATCTGTTTACTTATACAAGAATCAACTCCTCCATTGAGAAGTCTCTGTCATGAGGACTATACACAGCAGACCTTTTTAAAAGCAGACATCAGGGTTTTGCTAATGATTGGTGGGTTTGGGGAAACTCACATGTTCTGGGTTGTTTTTTAAAGAATTATGATGTACCTCTTGCTTCAGCACTGGGAATTCTGTTTGCTATCACAGGGACTCTGTCATCACTCTGCATGCCAGCAGCACATCTGCTTCCTGTTTTCTCTGGTACAGGTGAATGCAGGTCTTTTTGTTTCTACTCTGCCTGTGAAAAGTTCTGGAACTGATTTTTTTTTCCTCCCCATTTTAAAGAGGGAATTTAGTTTTGGTTCCAAAACACCTGTATGTTTTGTGTCCAGTACTGATTTCCTTGAATGTGTTTTTTACACTGGCTGCAGGTAGAGAGCAGCACTGAGCTTTTTCTCACGACTTTGTTACTGTATTACCTGCTTGAAGAGTCATGCAGTTCTTTTCATACTTCTGATGACGATATGTAATGGGCAGTGTGATGTTTCTTATGAAAGCCCATCCTCCCTGATCTCCAAAAGCATGGAAGATGATACCATGCAGGCTTGGGGATTCAAATTAGTATGATTTTCACTTTTCTGTGTCTTTCTTCCATGAAAGTAGGTTTGAAAACATGCTGTCAGTTTATAGATTAAATTTGTAGGAATCTGGCCACACACTAAATTAACAAGATTAAAGTAAATGAAAAGTTAAGGGTCTCACCAGATGTTCAGTTTTGCATTGCAGCTGGCCAGCACTGAAGAGGACACTACAGCTAAGGACAGAAAAGTCTTGGGTGTCTCTAGTATGACTTTGTGCTCAAGCAGGGTCAGCAAAGATGCCAGACCACATGGCTCAGAGCTTTTTGCAGTCTGTCTTTAAATAACTTCCAAGAGCAGGGACCACACAGCACTTCTGTGCAACCTGCACCACTGCTGCACTGTTCCTGTAGGAGAAAGGCTTCCCTTTATCTCCAGTTTGAACTTGCTGTCTTTCAGCTTGTGCCTGATGTGTCATTCAGCCACCATGACACAGCCTGACTCTTTATTGTCAGTAACCTGTTTGAAGGCAGAAGAGGGCTGCTCTGAGATGCTCGGAGCTTCCCTTCACCAGGCTGCCCTCAGGGTCACCTCACTGTGCTGGTGCTCCAGTCCCTGAGCATCCAGGTGGGCCTACGTTGGGCTCACACCAGTTTGGCAAGTGGGAGTCCTGCAGTGGAGAGCCCAAACCGAGGACTCAGTATCTTGTCTTGGTGTTGTCTAAAAAGTACTGAATCATGGGGGAACTATCACTTTCCTCCATCTCCTGCTTGTGCCTGTACTACTGTAGTGATGTATACTGCTGCCCTTGGTTGCTGCCAGCCCTGAGGCCTTTTCTGCAGAGCTGCTGCCCAGGCATGCCATGTCTAGCCTTCACTGCTGCCTGAGGCTCTGAATTCCTTGGGCAGGGCTTTTCTCCATGCTGAACTGCACGAGGCTCTCCCCACCTTCCTGCACCCTACCCTACCCAGGTCCCTCTGGATGGCAGCTCTGCTCTCCAGTGCTTTTTCCCCCAGTTTGATGTCATCTGCAGACTTGGAAAGTGTGACTTCTGCCATGTGAGTGATAAAGGATCAGTCACTGCTTTTGCTTCAGTAGTTCTCCACTTGGTTACTGCAGTCCTGGTAGAGTACAAGATATTACCTTCTGCCTCTAAGCTAATCATCCAATCAGTTTCTATCCATCCTAAGTTGTCTGCTTAAGATTGTAATCCTTTTCCTCTTGTAGAGGTCTTGCTCTGTGACTTTCCCAGGGACCAAATCTAGACTGATAACCCTGTAGGTCCCTGGCCAGTTCTTCTGGGGCCTTCTGAAGAAGGTGTGCCATTGGCATTGCTTGGGACCTACCCCCCTGCCCCCATCTCAACCACCACTGAGATCATCCTTGAGTGGAGCCTTTCTGTGGTCTGCAGTCTCTCACACAGCCCCATTACAGTCCTCTCACACTGCTGGAAATTCTTGTGAATAGTCTGTGGGTGATCTTTTTGGCAAATGTGTCTGAGACCAGTAGAGTAGCGGAATATGCTGAAGCACAGCAAAGAGGCAAGCTTCAAGTAAGGGCTTCTAAAACATTGATTTCTGGTCTATTTTCTAACCACTTCTTATATTCCCTCAGTATTGTTATAATGTTTAAAAATGTACCTTGAACACAACTTAGATGTGTAGCTGGTTCTGATACACACAATACCTTGTTCCTGGTTATAAGTGAAAGTCAGGGTGGTTATTGGACTTTTCAGACTTACTGTGTGAAGAAATCTTTGTATCTTTACTTCTATGGTTTTCTGGTACTGACAGGTAAAACCCAAGAGACCAGGTTATATTTTTAGGAGATGTTAATAAAACTTGCCCACTTTCTTTCTGAGATAATTGAATGAAAAGTGTTTCCTCTAGTATATACAGTATAAAAGTTTGTGTGATTGCCTTGAATTTTCTCAACTTGGTTGAACTGAATTTCTGTAGTTGGTTTCAGAATTCCCTGTTTAACGGATATGGCTTTGAGTTGCAGATCTGTCTTGTTAGGAAGAGCTAGGAGACAATAGCATCAGAAAATTACTTAAAACTTGTTTAGCAAACATTCTTTCAGATTAAAAAGCTGTACCCTGTCAAATGCGCTCCAGCAAAGGTATAGAGGGAATTCAGAAGGTGTGGCTCCTAAGCAGCCTTTGTCTCAGTACCAGCTCTGTCTCAGTAAAGTCGACTGCAGTCTGGCAACAGGCCACTGAAATTGCATTTCACAAGTGTTATCAATTAAATGTATTTTTATGGAGGTTTGTTTAAAGTCTCTTATACACCAACACACCCACCTCCCCCGCCAAAAAAAACCCAAACCAACCAAACCCACAAAAACCAAACGAGGAAAACAAAGTATTTTTCTTTTAAACCTTAATTCCTGTGGCGTGTGTTGCCTCCAACACGCGCACCCGGTTCCCTCCGATCTCTACGGGATCCATCGTTTTCCTTATGAATATCCAGACTGCTGCGTTCTTTTGGAAGCTTGGCCCGGTCCGGCAGCCTGCGTGGTAAAAGCAGGGCTGTGAAAGCCGCCGCAGCAGCAGGACAGGAGCACCGTGCGCGCTGCCGGCTGCCTGCGCCACGGCCGTGCCCGTGTCCGGCGCTGGCCGTGCCCGTGTCCGGCGCTGGCCGTGCTCGTGTCCGGCGTTGGCCGTGCCCGTATCCGTGTCCGGCCGTGCCTGTGTCCGGCCATGTCCGTGTCCGGCGCTGCCCGTGCCCGTGTCCGGCGCTGCCCGTGCCCGTGTCCGGCGCTGCCCGTGGCCGTGCCCGTGTCCGTGTCCGTGTCCGTGTCCGTGCCCGTGGCCGTGGCCGTGGCCGGCCGTGCCCTCCTCTCGGGTGGCGCGGGGCTGGCGAGGCGCGGTTCCCCCGGCCGCCACGGGGGGGCGCCCTGAGCGGCGGCGAGCGACGGGCAGCGCCCCCTGGCGGGCGGCGCGGTGACACGGAGCCCCCGCTGTCGCCGAGCGCCCGCAGCCGCGCCCCGCCCGCCTTTCACGCCCGTCGGGCGTGGGGCTGGGTGAGTGCAGCCCAGTGCTGCTGGAAAACGTTCCGAGCTGCAGTTAGGAGCAAGATTCGTGTTCCAGCGAAGAGCTGGCCTGCCACGTTGTTGTGAAAACACTGCTTGCAGTCTTAATTTTAAACTGTAGTTTAAGACATGGAGCCCTCATTCCTACTAGGGTTGAATAAATTTTAGATCCCTGCCAAGAAGAAGGGTGTAATCTAGGGTTCTGTTGTGAGGAGAAGGCTGAGAAGAGACTGAGAGTAGTGCAGGAATTTTCCTGAAGTCAAGCAGATGGGGGAAAGTGAGTGAGTGTTTGTGTGTGGTGTGAGGTGAGATGAGAGAGCTGATTTAGTTTGGGTTCTGTCTCCACTGTTTCCCCTACTATTACCATGCTTTCAGTACAATACAGTAAAATCCTTGGACTTGCAAGTATCCAAAGCAGTTACTGGGAAACTTTGTGGTCTGAGGCACAGGACACTGGGTGGGGTGATGAATAAAGCTTGGAGTAAGCGTATCTATTTGTTCAGGAGAACAAGGATGGCATGACCCTGTGAGACCAAGACTACAGAGAGACTACAAGGCTGGCAATAGCAGTCAAGACTGCAGAAAGGGAGGGTATGAGAGCTAAATTGGAGTAGTTCCCTTGGGGTGTGTGAAATGGTGCAGTGTAGCACCTCATGGAAAACAGACACTTCCTGCACAGTGGAAATTTTGGGTGAGTGGGTGCCTGAGCCTGACACCTGAGAGACAGGAAAATAAGCGATGTACTGGTGTCAAGGCAGAAGGATGTGAAATGTAGGAACAGAAAGGCAACAGTCCTATCTTCAGTCCCCAACATTTCTAGGGTTTTGTCCTGTGGGAAGCCAAGAGACAACCACCTTCTGCAATGCTGCTGCTCTGCAGGAACAGTGATAATCCACAGGAATGTTCCTTCTTAGCTAAACAGGGGAGAAAAGGGACGAAGGAGGATAGTAGGGAGGATCCATAGTGGTCTGTTTTGTTTGCAGTTGTCCTGCAAATCTGTACGTCTGTTAGGCTCTGTGTGATTTGTCTTAGGTTTCTTGTGTTTGAGTCTTTTAAATTTTATTTTTTTATAGAAACAAAGCACTTGTGGGCATGTGAGTAATGCATAGTAGAGTGGTTACTCCCTGTAGCATTTGTGTGGGAGATAAGAACATAAAAACTGCCCTACTTTGTATCTGCAATCGTTTGGGGTCTCCAGAATTCAGTAAAAACATAAAAAATTCCCCATGTGAACTTGTTGAATTTTATGAGGATTTTTCACAGTGCCTAATGGTTAAATTTGAGTTTTAAAGACTTTGTTTTCCTTACTATCTATCTGTCTTTTTCCTAGCATTGCAGCTCTCTAAATGTGTTTGCTGGTGGGTGAATGGGTAGAATCTATTTGGTTTTTGTCAATTATAGTATTCTGTAGTATCTTGTTACTGTAGAGTTTTGCTGTATTGTAGATTTCAAGGCGGGGAATCTTGTTTGTCTCTTTGTTTGTTTGTTTCCCTGGAAGTTGCCACTTATTTAGCCTAGTTACTGTTTTTACAAGTGCATAATCTCCAGATCATTGTGCAGTTTTTTCCAGAGAAGGAACTTTATCCATCTTCTTTTTCCAGTTATGGAGTATTTGCAGAAGAGAAAGAACAAAACTGCCACTGTGACTTTTCAAGGCAGGGTTATTTTTACATAGCTAATTATTTGAAATAGGTGCAAGATTCTTGAGACAAGCAGCAGTTTCCTGTGACACCTTTACTCCTCTGTTTGCCATTCTGGCATTCCCATTATCTTGACTAAGTTGGGCACTTGACTATTAGGCACTCTGAAAAAAAGACATTCCAGGAAGATAGATTTGTCTGGTTTGCACGGAGAACCAGTGTAAACCCCTTCTGGTTAGACAGTTGTGTTGTTGGCGGAGGCAGGTTCTGAATTGTCTCACCTTAGGTCTTGTGTTGCAAAGCTCATGAAGAAAGCTGAAGAGTGCCAAGAAGTACAGAGGAGAGAGATTCCGGATATATTTGAAAGCAAACAAAGCCTAGAAGAAAACCTCAGGATGCAAACAAACAAGCCAGCACTGAAATTCAGCAGTGGCTCAAATGTGAAAGATCATGGTGTTAATCTGAGGGAAGGGGGTGGAGGGGGGAAGGCAAATGAAGATCAAGAGTTCTTAATTCTTTATTAAGATTTCATTGTTCAGCCAGGAATAAGTTTTCAGACTCAAGGGAGTGAGAATTATCACAAGTGCCTAGGTAGTTGTGAGCTAGAGATCTTGTTTCATTGAAACACCTACCTTGTTCATAATGTTATGGACTGTTGTTGTGATATTTTTGAAATTCTTTTCTAGGAAAATGTTCAAACTTGTAAACTGAGGGAATGGTTAAAATGAGACTTTGGGGGATAGCTCAGCTGCCAGGACAGCTATGCTGCTGAAAAGGAATTTTGCTCTGAGATTTATGATCCGCCCCTGCCCCCCCCAGCTTTCTGCTTGGTTTGACATTGGAGATCAAGCACGTGCGTATAGTGCTTGTATTATCCTGTTTACTTTTTTTGCCAGGTTTACAAGTTGGTTTGTGTTTTTCACCCATAGTGGGGATATCTGGCAGTTCAGAGTACATGAGTGGTCTCTATGAGGACCAGATTAGCACCAGAGGCTGATGGCATATGAGAGGCAGGAATGTGCAGTGCAGAACCGACACAGAAAGGGGTGAGCATACCCTTTTGACATCACTGAGTGCTGGATGTCTCATGATATCTTTTGCTGCACCTCTTTGAGTTAATAGAGACTAAAAAGTGTCCACTCCATGTGTGCTCTTGTTTCATACTGTGGAGGAAAAGATCATCCGTCTTTATGTTGACTGCAAATGCTCTGTGCTCTAAGCACCTCTTAGATCATTTCACAAACCAATACTGTCTACTTGTTTGTAGCAGCATTGTAAGCATCTTATTTGCAGCAGGGTAATGAAGTTTGTATTGGTGTTGGTCTCAAGATTTCAAGAAAGTTTGCATGAAAAGGTTAGTTTTAAAAGTTTTGTAGAAAACAGTGAAAGGACAGCTAATACAGAGGAAAGTGATCAAGGGTATTCTGTTCATATTATCCTGTTGCTAATGAACAATTTCTTGAAAAAGATGATTCTTAATTCAAATCCTTCAGTTTCTTTGAAAGAGAATAGTGAAGTCTTGGAACTTATTTTGAGAGATTATAACATTATCTACAGTGGAGACCTTAGAGAATTTATTCAGCTGCTGAGTGGAAAGTTAATTTGCCAACATCAAGTTTCCACAAGCCTTCTTCCCTTTGTACTTTCTAGGCCTTCTGGGTTTTCCCCACCTGTTGCTTTATCATCTGTTTTTCTGAGCTCCTTTAAATTGCTTGTTGGAGAAATAGAGGAAAAGTACAATGCTGAAGATGTAATACTGTAACTCAGAGAAATTTTAATGCTAGAGTTAAACTGTTCTAGAAATTTAAGCCCAGAAAACTGATCACTTTTTAAAATGGAGTTATTTTTTCTGCTTATGTATTATGTAAGCTGCAGTGTTAGCAAGTGGAAAGTGTTAGTTTTTCTGCTCTTACAGGTTTGTGATGTTTCAGGCCTTGCAGTTCTTTCATACCTTGTTGGATGACTCAGTAATCTCTTCTGAATCCATCTTTGCCCTGTGCTTTTCTGATAACCTTTATTTAACTGCTCTAACTCCGAATAAAAGCCTTATCTCATCAGATTATATTAAACATTCAGAAAGTACTCTTGAAAATATATCCTTAGTCTTGAATGAGAGTGGATTGCTCTTCATGAGGCTTCCATGAATGCTCTTGCACTTCTGGCATTTACCAGGTAAGTCTTGCCTGCATGTTAAAAACATTTTCCTTGTTCATGTGAAGTTGTTGCTCTATTCATATTAGTCTTAGGAGTGTCTGGTCCAAATTAGGGTGTTCACCAAGACAGCATTCCAGTGCCAACTTTGCATCACCTGGTTCAATATAAGCTGCTGAGAAATTCTCGTAAGCTGTTCATTTGGCTTCTTGCTTAAAGGAGGAGTGTTGGCTTGAACTCTGTTGTTATGTCTAAGAGACCTGTATCATCAGTCATCAAGACACAAATATTGTAAGAAATTTGTGCCTAATTTTGTTCACAGATGTCCTCTATCATACTTCTGGGCATTACTATTTGTGGTTTTCTAGGTCATTAATTAGTCTCAATCTTTTCATCTTAGACAAATGCCATACTCTAGATTTTGCTACATGTGGGAGCTGAAGGACATTCTGTGGCACTATTTGTGTGCTAAATAATCCTTAAATAGTAATATAGAACTGTGCAAGGTAGGAGCATACGTCTTCTATCTGCAAAGTGTTACCTGAAGCAGAAAGAATTTATCATTAATGGAAGAAATTTATCATATTTAAGGCTTGCTGTGGAAAAAGTGTGCCTTACATGATTTTTAAATGCAAGATATTAAATGTAAACTGAATTTCCAGAGGGAGCTTTCTTAGAATACTGTATTGTCTATTTAGCCACATCTGTTTCATTTTGCAGTTCTTTGGAGAGGGCTGACATTTGTGTTGTGGCTTACTGAGAGTTTTAGGTCAGGTAGAATTTGTTTGTTTTATTTTCTTTTTATCCATGTTGGCTCAATTTAAATTCAGATTTATCTCCTGTTTAAGGATGTCTTTCTTTATGCCTGTTTGGCTCATGAGAACATCTCCAAGACTCCTACAGGCCTTATGTAGTTCAGATTCATTCCAGACTTTTCTAACTAATATGTTTTGAATTTGACCTGAAAACATTAGAAATTACTTTCTGCGGTTTTTTTCAGTCTCTCTCTTTTTTTTTTTTAAATTCCCACAATGTGCTTTGCACAAACTTGATATTAAATAACATAACAAGCTACAAAGCTGTTGACATCTTATGTTTTCATTGCTAGCAAGTATTGTTTGCCTAAGATTTATCTCCTGAGAGGAGAAGGGATTGCTTTAGAGAAATATGCTTGCCTTCACTAGCCTAACAATTGGTAATCTGTTCCAGTGTGGGTGTGTATGCACACTCTTCTCTGAAATGTTTTCTCAGTCGTTAGGTTCCCTATAGTAAGTTCCCATATGGGAAAAGGAAGTGTAGTTTCAGCAGAAACTGATCTTTTTCTGAATGACAATTTTGGTGTCTTTCAAGCTCACCGCACTTAGGATGAATTTCCTCTACTGCATTGGTTTGAATAAAAGCTGTCTAAAGTAAAACATGGTCATCCAGAAGGAACCATTTCAGTTCTTGAGTCAGTGCAGACTTTACAAATCTGTTTTTGTGGACACATAGATTATTTTTGGATCTAAGTAGAAAAAAGGATAGTTTGCTACTTCTCAAAATGGAGTAAATAAAAGCTGTTTAAGTCAAACTGCTCTCTGTGTTATGAGCTGGTGTTGCTTGCTTCACTGATTAAATTGCTGCTGGTGTTCAGTTCTAACTAACTGACCTCTAGTTAGATAGAGTTGGGCACATCTATTAAATTCATAGGGATTGCATACATGTGACCAGCAGCATAGTTAGCTTGGAGAACCTTTTACTAGATGTGAGAGGTGAACAGCATATCTCAACTTTTGCACCTGAAGTTCTCTAACGTGATGCTTGCAAGCAAAACATAATTTCTTCCATTGAGATTTGGATGCATTTTCTATAGAATTTAGTGAAATGCACTAAACATGGTACAAGAATTAAAAGTTTACAAAAAGCTTTCTGAAGCAGACAGCCAGATGAAATACACTGAAGTCAATATGTTACATCTTTTGGCTCTGTCCTCTAGAATTACTCCATTTGACACGTAGGAGTCGATGAGCAACATTCTTCATTTGTGTCCAGCTGCAAAGGATCATGCTGTGTCCTCTCAGTTGTAGCAGGACTAGTTACCATCTCACTTTCAAGATCTGCAGGTCTCCTTCCTTTCCTAAGCCAGTGCCTGTGGCTGGTTTTGTACCTATAGCAGGGAGAGAAAGTGAAAATTTTCAAAAGGGTGGTGTTGTTGCCTCCCTGCCTCCTTTCATTTTTTGTCTTGCAGAAGTGATTTCTGCTTCCACATATTTTGAAGTCCCTGTGACAGGTTAGATAAGCAGGAAACCTTTTCTGCTGCTCTGTCCCACAGGACAACCTATGGAAAAGTTTGCTTTTCTTCTTGGGTCTGACATGCACCAGAGTCCTCCTGAAAGAGGTATTTTTCTCGGAATTGGAAATACTGGAAATATTGGAAATATTGGGCAATTTTGTTTTAAATGGGGAGTTATGCTGGTTTTGTACTTTATGCTGTTTGTTCTCTCTTGAGCCTTAAGATTAATAAGCTGAAATCAGCCTATAGCACCTGTAACTTAGTGAGCTCTGTGTTGTCTGTATCAGCTACTTCTCTGAATGTGAACTATCTCTATGTATGAGGTGCTTCAGCATAATGTGGGCTTCTGCCAGCTCTGTGAAATGTTGAACAGCCCACAGTGACACTGGTGGAACCAGGCATAGAGCTACTCATCTCAAGGATGTGCACTGTCTTCTCTCTCTTTCAGTAAAGCCGTGGTTGCTGGTTGTCCAGGCAATATATGTTGGATATCCAAATCAATAGATGTGAACCCAGAAGGGTTTGATCTGATCATGTTTATTATCAGATTAAAAAGATTATAATAAATCTTTGGATGCCCTCTAAACTACAACACTATTTTGGGGTGAAGGTCAAACAATCTAATTCTGATTTGAGTATTTTCAGTCGTATAAAACTCACTATACTCTGAGCAAGAAGTTCTAGTGTTTAATTCCCTCTCCTTTCATGAATGCCTGTGGCATTTTTAAACCTCTTCTGTATGTTTTGAGGAAGATTGCTCTTACTCTTTATCTTTTAAGGTGAGTTTATGAGTTTCTCAGTCCCTGAATTATCTGAGATTTTTTTCTATTCTTTCACCATTCTATTTTCTTGAGTCTTCCCTGACCTATTTGATTCTGTTTTTCTCCAGATTGAACACTCTGCTTTGCAGACATCTGGACAAACAACAGCAATGCCATGGGATTGTTCTTGTGTCAACTGCAGACATCATAGTTTCTTACTTTCCCAATTTAGTAATTCCCTAATCTCCAAAGCAGACATTGGTCCTTTGAGGCTATGACTGATCCTTATTGATGCCCTGTGCAAATTCAGTTACCATGCCCAAAAACATTTTCGGAGACTTTATTTCCCAGGGCAGAAAGTACTATCGCCTTTTTAATGTCTAGATAGAAATGTGCACAACTTTGTTTCTTTTTAGGCCTGCCATTTATTGCCTGTGCTCAGAACAGTTGGTGTGGCCTGCCATTTTCTTTCTACAGTCTTTTCTCTAAGAAACCCACTGCACATTCAGTCACTTCAAAAAGAATTACCTTCCACAGATTCCTTCAAGCAGTGTGTCTTTTGAGTTTTGCTGTGTTCCCAGATATCTAGTAATATATTGAAAAACTGTGTTTTTCATTTTTTTTTCAATGTTCTTTCACTGTTTCTGATGATCTTGTGCTTCATTGGGATGCGTGCTCTTAAATATCAGACAGTATGGGCTAGGGCCTGTGTGATCACAGTAGAAATGCATCACTCCATCACAGTGCCTTGTTTAAAGGTATAGCCAGGAGCCCATAAATCAAATAAATTTACATAGTTTTAAAAGTGTTTTGTTGGTATTGTATTTTTCTAGTGGGTTAAGGAAAATACACTCAGTTTGGCACTGTAGGATATTACAGAAGACTAAGAATATTACATAAAGACTTACTTTAATACACCCAGTTTAAGAACAGTAAGTCTATTGTCTGTATACCTGTTGATTGGCATTCCTTTTTTTATTTATGTTAATTGTTCATAATCAAATCTTTCATCAGCTATTTCACTACATAAAAATTATTTTTCTTTACAAAATCTGCTTTAGGCTGACAGGCATAACTATTTAGTGCATCCAATTTGTCTTTTGTAAATATTGACATAGCAGTTCTGTTCTTGCTGTTCTTGTGAACTTTTCCAATTCTAGTTTTTCAAACCTTAATGGCAGTAAGCCCTACCAGTCTAGCCGGTACCTATGCCACCTCTCAGCATTCTTGAATCCAAGCTGTCCAGCTTTGCTGATGTAAAAGTGTCCAGTTAATAGCCACTGTTTAACATCATCCTGACTTGCTGTTGGAATGGAAACTACTGAATCATCATCATAAGAATGTTGTTTGCCTTTTCTCAGACAGTTGCGTGTACTGAACTTACGCTTTTCTTTGTTATTTTCAGGAATGCTACAATTTTTATCGAATAATGCTTTTTTTTTCCCCAGAAGAAGAGGACACCTTAAAGACTGTTTGTCTAGCAATTCCAGCTATTATCTTCTCTTTCTGTTCTTTTTCAACTTACATAATTTTCTTTTAGTATTAGTTCCCAGAAATCATATTGTGATGTGAGAACAGCTGATACCATGTTAATGAAGTGAGATGATTTTAATCAGGCTACCAAAGATGAATTAGTATCTTTTGTGTAAGAAAAATAAAATAACTGAAGTAATTTCCAGTATGAGCATTGTGTTGGTAACTATTTCTTTACTATAGGCTGGTTTTACTTCTAAATCTAAACATAGGAATATACCCGTGACCTTAGATGTTCACTATAGAAAGAGAAGAGCTTTCCTTGTGGAGGAACCTATTTCCTTTTACTGGGTATAAAGAACAGTAAAGAATTTAAGTAATTATAAGACTTCAGATTTGTACATGACTTATGGTAGATGTAAAGCTGATCATCTTTTTTCAGATATAAAAAGGGGGAACTACCAGAAGAAGCATTTAGATTTCAGTTAGAATTCTTTCCTTTTCTATTATCAAGACTTTAAGTGTCTCTACAGGTAGGGTTTACCTTTAATCCCTTTGTCATGGTTTAACCCCAGCCAGCAGCCAAGCCCAGGCAGGTGCTTGCTCACTGCTCCACCAGCAGGATCTGGAAGAGGATCAGAAGGATAAAAGCTGGAGAACTTGGGCATTGAGGTAAAGACAGTTTAATAGGGAAAGCAAAAGATGCACACCCTGGCAGAGCAAACAAGGAATTAATTCACTGCTTCCCATGGGAATGCGAGTTTTCATCCATCTCTGGGAGAACAGTACCCCATCATGCAAGAGTGTCTTGGGAAGACAAAGCACCATTGTTCCAAATGTTCCCCCATTCCTTCTTCTTCCCCCTCTTTATATATGAGCATGACATCTTTTCTGTTGCCGAGGTATGAAGGTATTAACCCCAGCCATGGTCTGGAACATCCCTTTTCTCAGCTGGGGTCACCTGTCCTGGCTGTGTCTCCTCCCAACCTCCCAGGCACCCCCAGTCCCCTCCCAGACCCCCATGGCAGCAGGAGAAGCAGAAAAGGCCTTGTCTCTGTGTGAGCTCTGCTCAGGAATAACAAAAACATCTCTGTATTGTCAGCCCTTTGTTCAGCACAAATCCAAAGCACAGCCCCATGCCAGACACTGTCAAGAAAGTTAACTCTACCCCAGCAAAAACCAGCATACCCTTGTTCATGACTGACTTCAAGTAAAAAAGTAACTTGTAAGAAAAAGGTAATAATTTGCATACATAAAATCTAGAAGTTAATTTCTATGTGTTCCAAATAAATTCTTCAGGTTGAATTTTACAGTCTACCAGCTTTTATCCTAAAATCTCTTTGCAGATCTGTTGGAGAGATAGAATGATTAATGTGGTCAGCACTTCCTGATGGGAACTTGAGTATGAAAATTGAGTCTCTTTAGCTTTCCAGTTTATATAACCATAGGGTGGTTTGGGTTGGATGGGATTAATAAGATCATTTACTTCAATCCCCTTGTCATGGGCCTTCTATTAAAGAGGCTGTTCAAAGCCTCACCTAGCCTTCTTTAGAACATTTCTAAGGATGGGTCATCCCAGGTTCTCTGGGCAACCTGTTCCAGTGCCTCACCAGCCTCACAGAAGAGTTTCCTACTAATATGTAGCATGAATCTATCCTCTTTCAGTGTGAAGCCATTCTCCCTTGCCCTATCACTACATGCCCTTGTCAAAAGTCCCTCTCCAGCTTTCCTGTAGGCCCCTTCAGGTACTGGAAGGTGCTGTAAGGCCTCCCCGGAGCCTTCTTTCCTCTGGACTGAACAAGCCCAGCTCTCTCAACCTACTTATAGGACAGGTACTTGAGCCCTCTGAGCATTTTTGTGACCCTTCCTGGGTCTGCTCTAGGAGGTCTGTGCCCTTCTTATGCTGGATGCCCCAGAGCAGCATGCAGTGCTCCAGGTGGGATCTCATGAGGGCACAGCAGAGGAGCAGGATCCTCTCCCTTGCCCTGCTGGTCACTTCACTGTACGCAGTCCAGGGCATTATTGGCTTTTTGTACTGTGAGTGTACATTGCTGGATCATATTGAGCTTTTTGGCTATCACATGTCCCAAGCTGCTCTGAATCTGTTCTGTGCTGAGCTTGTATTTGTGCATGGACTGCCCCAGCCCAGGTGCAGCACTTAGTGCTTGGCTTTGTTGAGCTTCATGTGGTTTGCACAGGTCCTTTTCTCGAGCCTGTCAAGACCCTTCTGGAAGGCATCCCTTCCCTCCCGTGTGTCACCTGCACCACACTGTTTGGTGTTGTTGACAAACTTGCTGAAGGTACACTTGATCCCACCATCCATGTTGCCAATAAAGACTTTTGGCCAAGCTGGTCCCAATATCGCCTGTGAGGAATGGTTTTTGATTCACTCCCCATGGACACTGAGTCATTGACTGCGTTGCTTTGCCTGTGACCATCCAGCCAATTCCTTACTCACTGGATGTTCCACCACTATCAAATCCATTGTCCCCAGTTTAGGGACAATGTTGTCATGTAGGACAGTGTCAGATGCTTTGCATGAGTTCACGTGGATGTTGTAAGTTGCTGTTCCCTCATCCATCATCCATCCCTAATCCTGTCAGAGAAGGCCACCAGGTTTGTCAGGCATGATTTACACTTTAGGAAACTGTGCTGGATATTATCATCCACCTCCTTATTTCCTTTGTGCATTAGCATAGTTTTTAGGAGAATCTGCTCCATGAACTTGCTGAGACCTAAGATGGCACTCTCAGCCTTGTAGTTTCCCATGTCTTCCTTATTTCTCTTTTAAAAATGGGACTGTATTTCCCCTTTTCTAGTTAGTGGGAACTTTACCGAGCTGCCATGACCTCTCAAATATGATTCACAGCACGTTAGCCACTTCCTTGGCCAGCTCTCTCAGGACGTGTGGATGTACAATACCTGGTTCCACGGGCTTATGTACTTTCAGGTTCCTCAGATATTGAACCTGATCTTCTTCTATGGTGGGTGAGTAATTCTACATTCTCCCAGTCCCTGCCTTTTCCTTCTGCTACTTGGGCAGTATGGCTGGAACATTTTTTGGTGAAGACTGAAAGCAACAAAATCATTGAGTAATTCAGCCTTCTCCTTGTTCTTGTCCATTTCTTTCTGAACAGGTACTATATTTTCCCTAATCTTCCTTTTATCAGTCACACAAGTATGCCCTTGATGTCCCTGACCAGATTTAGTTATATGAGGTTTTTAGCTTTCCTAACCTGATTCTTGGTTGCTTGGTATTCCTCCCAGGCTACCTATCACTTGGAGAAGGAAGTTACCACCAGCATATTCCAAGAACCTCCTAGATTGCATATGCTCTGCTGTGCTGTTCCTCCAATAGAAATTCAGGAGGCTGAAGTTCCCCATGAGGACCAGGACAAGTGAATGTGAGGCTGCTCCTGTCTGTCTCTAGTCAACCTCATCAGCTTTGTCTTCCTGTTTGAGTGGCCTGTAGCAAATCCACAGTATAATGTCACCTGTGAAGAAACTAGTCTGTATTTCTTTTTGTCTACTGCAACAAAAATGCTGTGACTTGCTTTTGTGGGTTCTGCAGGGCAAGTGTATTTGCACATTCTCTGAAAAACTGTTTTAAGAAGAAAGAGGAGTAGAGTGTTTGCAGAGATTTTTGGGAGAGTGTTTTAAGATCTTGAAGATTCTTGAAGTTTCTGAAAGGTTATTCACATTTTGATAGACTCTGCCATACAGAAATAAAATCCCCAAACACCACAAAACAACAGCAAACAAAAGCTGTCTGTGTAACTTCACAATATTCTAATTACAGATTTCACAATTGTTCTCAGTATTTTATTCCCACCTTAGTTGTTTTCCACCTCTACCACTTGTCACCATCAAGTTTCAAATTGCCACATACATAAAAGGGTAACCTTTTATTGTTCTGGAATCTGGGAGACTTTAGTAACTATGTAGTGTAATTGTATGACACTTGCCTTGTGATTGAAGTGATTACATGGCTATTTTGCTATTTTGTATTCTGCAAAACAGTAATAATTTTTTGTTTTCATAATGAGGTGGTTCAATTTGTCTTCAGTGTACTTAGAGATGTAAGATACAAATGTGCTACTTGCAGTAGTTTCATCATCATTATTACCATGTGAGATGTGCTTCATTAACAAAATCCATAATCTCCTTTCTTCAAATTTTGTGCATCAGTTTCTAGTGGATCAACATTTTTTTTAGTGGGAGTAGTGCTTTTGAGGATGTATTCTTCAAAACCTGTCAAGCTTACCGGTTGCACTTAATTCCTTTCAGTTAGAAAGGCAGTGGCACAAATATGTCCTTGTGCCTATATTCTGCTGAATTCCTAGTCATATTAAGATTGTGATTGAAATGGTTTGAACATGTCAGTAATTTCCTAGCAACTCTTTTAAGCAGCTGAATGCAATACCTTTTTATTAGTTAGTCCATGGATTATCCACAAGCTTTACTTTAAAAAGATTTGAGTCTATAGCATTTGGTAGAAATAAATTTGTTGAGCTTAAGATTGGAAAAATTAATTATTGTTGTGCTTCAACACTGGGTATGTGATTTGTGTAGCCTTTTAATGTTTGTGCATGTGTGAAAATGGATAGCTTCTCAGGATACAAACAGATTATTGTCTGTACTCTGAAAAGGACTGGAAAATGGAAAAAGGACTCAGGAAGGGTGCAGCTGCGTTGGTGGGAAAGCAGAAGAGGGCACTGCACAGCTACCTGATGACTCCCTCTGGGGAGCAGCTGCAGCTCCCTTCCCTGTGTGCTCCAGTTAATTCTGTGGTCTGCAAGACATTTAAGTAAAGAAACACAGCCTTTTGTTTCATATTATGTGTAATTATAGAATTGTTGAAGGAGTTACTGGTGCAGGTGTCTTACCTGGGACTGGCTTCTCAAGGTTCTGTCTCTGATTCTGCTTGTGAGAGGTGTTGTTTCTAATCTGGTGGAGACTTTTTGGAGGTGTGTGGAAGGGTTGTGCTGCGGCAGTGAGCAGTAGATGGCAGTGCTGTCCTGTTGCACAGCATGAAGAGGAGTCACTGGAAGTTTTAAGTCCTGCGAAACATGCCCTTCATTATGTGTCTGCTGCTGAGACATTGACAGCCGGGGCATATATTGTTCTGCCTAAACTTAGGTTAGTTCTCTTAAGACAACCGTCCATGCAGAAATTTGGAGGAGACAGGAGATTCTGTGTATTTCTAAACAAATACTAAGTGCATGTGTATTCTGCAGTTATCTGTTTTGTACATGATTTACATGATTCAGACATTAAAGAGCCTAATGCTAGTATGATGCCTTTTAATCCCATTGCAAAGATAATGAAGAATTGCTGTGATATGTACACATTTTCACTCTCCTTCCCCAAGGGGAAATGCTTGATTTCTGCAGAAACAAGTGCCGGTTTGTGATGCACAGTTCATTCCTGTAAATCTCCCACTTCCCCATATTGAAATATCTCTACAGTCTGAAAACTTGATGACTCATAGTGTATCAGTCTTTTGAGTCATAAGTCAGGACCAATCTCTTGGCTTTTCTAGTACCGGAAATCTTAGTGGAGATTTTTTTCTGTTTATCCATGAACACACTTTGAACAGAAAGACTACTTGATCACTTTTTTTTCCTCCTTGTTTTAAAGTAATCTGATTGCAACAATACAGTTTTTAGTCCCCCATCCTTTTTTTTTTTTAATTTTATTTTTTACAGAATTTTTTGCTTGTTTGTTTTATTGAAATGCTAATTTTTTAATCTAAGTCACAAAAAAGGTTGTTATTATTGATTCTTTCATGGCATGGTAGCAGAAAGTTCCTCAGACTATTTTATCTAGGTAACAGTCTGAACTTGTTTCTCTTCTAAATTGTTATTGAAACTTTATACATAGAAGTCAGATATTTAAATGTTAAGATGTAATATTCACCGTAGTACTGAATTAAAACATCTTGATGACTGTAGTGTGCTTTTTTTTACAATTTTATTTCAGTAATGAACCACAATATAGCTGTTGTGACTTCATACCTACTCTTAAAAATATATATTTTTTCATGTTAAACAGAGAGTTAAATTGTGTTTAGAAGTTTAGTTTGAGTGATTTTTGCAGGTTCTTTAAAGTAAGTATGGAATTAATTTTTCTGCAATAATTTTATGAAGCTTTTAGGGATGCACTATTTTATGACAGGTCATTCATGTTAACATACTAGTTCTGTTTTTGGCAATAAGGAGATTACTAACATCAGCTTATAAATGTTTAAAATGCAGTTTTAATAGTTATTTAACTTCCATTGAGCTGCTCATAGTGGCAGAACTAAATTTTGCTACTTGTCTTTTTTTTTAATTTACAAAGAAAAGTATTTTAGGACCTAGGATTGTAATCTTACAATGTTTTCAGTATGAAACACCACCATAACAGTATAGCGTCACAGAATGTCCTGAGTTGAAAGGAACTCACAAGAATCATTGAAGTCCAACAGTATTCAGATTGCTTTCAAAAGATTAGAGAAAAAGACTTAAATGATAGGATGTCAGCTTTTAAAGATGGGACTTGTATCAAAATGGTTGTTAAAACCTGCCTTTGCTTCCTGACTTGATACATCTTCAGGATCAGCAAACCAGCTTTATAGATAGTTTTTCCAGAAAGACTGAGGACTGTTTGTTGTAAACTTATACATCATAAAAACAAAACAGAGTTAGCTAAGAAATTTAGTTTCAGTGGTCAAAAAGCTGGGAACAATATAATTGCTGGAAGCCTAGTATTAGTGGATACTTAACAGAAAGAAATGGTGCATTTGATGACAAAGCCAAATGTTTTGTGCAGATTATTGATTTGGTTACATAATGCATTATATTTTAAAAAATTAAAGAATCTTTTGAAGGGCAGTATTAGAAAAGCACCCTAGAAACTATCAGATGTGAGCTTTGCAGGAAAAAAGCCCCCAGTAATCCTTGTATTTTTGCTTTTGTTTTCTTTTTGAAGTAGATGAAGCTTTGACAATTTAAACTTTGTGGTATGCTGTGTAGTATGTTTACCTATTTAAACTGTGTCATGGAAAGCCATGATTTGTTTTTCTGGAAGCAGGAAAAATTTGGCATTACTTTTAGTTTTTGCATAGCCAGACTTGCTCTTAGGTTTGTAATATTTAGAGAAGTTCAATAGGGGGCCCTTGGTGCTTTGATCTAGTGCCATGCTGCAGTTTAATGAGAGAGGGGTTTTCAATATTGTCTGCGATATTGCAAATTCTGCCAGCTCTGTCTTAAATAAGAAAATGCAAGATTTACACCTCAGAAACCTTCTCCTTTTTCTGGGCACTCTTTCTGTTTGAAACAGGTAATTACAAAAACCTCCGGATCAATTTTTGTAAAGGGGCACCCTGATGGGTGCCATGACTGAAGTGTGACATGAGCCTTTTCCAATACAATGGGTGGCCTAACATTCCTCGGGAAGGCCAAGCTCATTAAATATTCTCTTCTTTTTTTCCACCCTCTCCCCCTCTTCATGCACTTAGCTTGAGTTGTGCTAAGTCTGAGGTTTCTTCACTGAGGACTTAGGAAAATTGCATAGAGTTCTCAGATTGAATTTTTTATGTGTATGACTTCATGATGGCATTAGCATGTGCTTTGATCCATGTGTGAATGGCACTGGGTCGGCTCTTATTGCCATATCCAGATGGTGTTACAGGGAACAAACAGTTGTGTTTTAGGATTTCTCAATAGACTGTCTAGACTGGTCTTGCAGCAGACAGATACAGCCACCCATCAAATTAGCGTTTGTCAGATTTATGGTAATGGTTCACCAAAGCCTTCCTGTCATTGACATTAAGATTTACGCCTCCAAAGTTATTTTGTCTTCCGCAGCGTGTAAAGTCTGATCATATGTATGTGTGTGATTATCTATATGTAGATGTATATTTGCATATATAAATTTTTAACTAAAGGGAAGGAAAGCAACTGAAGAGAGGTAATTGCTATGGTGAGAGGCAGAATTTTTAGTGTATTTTTTTAAGAGGCTGATTCCTACAGCTGTATTGATTAGGGAAGCTTTCCCTCGCCAGTCCATCCCCTCCCTTCAAATGATAATACGGATGTTCTGTTCTAGCCAGTGTCTCCCATATGCCCTTTTTAGAAAGAAAAACATGTATGTGGATTACTACGGCTAGATTTTGCACTTTCATGTTACACTGCAGTAATATGAGCTGCTCCCTGTACGCAGTGGGAATAACCTTTTGACAGGCAGTATGTCCATTCTCAGTGGAAATGTTTTTCCAAGTCTGGCCAGCACTCCTTTGATCATGCCACCTCAAACGTAGAGGTCATAGCTACTATGCAATGTAAGAACCACTGATGGTTGACCAGGGGAGAGATGATTTTGAGGAGAGCATGTTTAAAATAAGCCAAATGTTTTGAAGTATCTTTTTGTTTCTTTTTTTGGGGGGGGGGGAGGGGGGGCATCAGTAATTTGTGTTGCAGTGGGAATGCTAAGCAGGAGCATTGGGGAAATTTTAAATTATGCTTAGACATGCTGGTACATTTGATGGTAGAAACAAGAGGTGGTGTAAATTTAAAATATCTGAATTGCAGTGGAAAGCTCTGGGCTTTAACATGCCAGAGCATGTTTTGAAAGTGTTTTCCTGTTATAAGGATATTTCAAGAATAGCAAAGGGAGTAATGGGATGATGGATCCAGGTGTTATAATAAACTATATATTTGAGGAGCGCTACCTCTTAATGAAGAAACAATTTTACACAATACTTGGATTAATTTGCAAGTCTCTCTGTGGTATGTGCTTTGGAAAGTCTATCCCCTCTTTGCTCGGAGTAATTATTACTGATCATGAATCAGAACAAGAATTCAATTAAATATAAAGCCATTTTACAGATAGTTTTATCCTCTGCTATTGCTATTTTTCTTGCTTTAAGGAGAGTTGTAACATTGGAAAAAAGTAAATATATCTGGTAAATTTGCAAATAAAATTAAATATGTAAATACTAATTGACAAGAATCAGCTCTAGGGAAACAATGTTCCCTGTGCACTGTTTTGGGGGCTCATAACCTCTCTGCTACACAGCAGCAGTGTATTGCTGAATCTTGGAAAAAGCAGATACCTTATACTTTGCAAATCTGTGATCAGAGACTTTGATGGTATAATACTTGTTTGTGTTTTTTGGTAGATTTCTGTGATTTATGTGTTCTGAGCATGTTTGACTGTTACATAGCTTTTCTCTAAAAGTTCTTTAGTGAAAAGAATATTAAATATCAAAGAAACAAATCTAGCAGGAGAATAGGAATTCTTTTTATGCAGGGAAGAAATAGGGCTGGTCTTTCTTTTATTTTTTTCTCTTTTTTTAATATTTCTTAGGGATATTATCTATGGCTGTTGGGTCTAATAGTTTGTCAAACTTCGTCTCTCTCTTTTACCTTCTCCTGTCTCAGTGGCAGGATATTTTTCATTCTGCTTTTTAAGCAGAGTAAGAGAAAAATTCTTGTTTCTGATTTCCTTCCTGTGCTCCAATTTTATAAAAATAAGCATATGTTGCATTCAGATATTTTAATTAACCTGCTAATTTTCCATATCAACTTAAAATTAACTAGTATTAATACAGCATTTAGATAATTGAGTAAGCATTGTAACTTGACTATAGTTTTATTCTGATTTTAACTGGATGTTTTGAAACATGTCTCTAAAAACAACAAATGTAGATTTATTTTTTTTTTTTTTTTTTTATTTTCAAGACCAGTAAATTATACTTGATTACCTTTTTTTACTCCTTGCTTATGGTGCACTGGAAAACTATACACAGCCTGGGAGACTCTAGATGTAAAATTTTTCTTAGAAGTTGAAGAATTGAGATTTTCCTTTCAGCATACATCTGGTTTTGTTTTGATATATGGAAAACTTGGAATGAAATATTACTCCATGCTGCCTTAACTTGTATCAATCAGCTTAAAAATTTTACTTAGTTTAAATTTTCAAGAATTGTTACTTCTACAGCTACTTTTACTTACTTATGCACAAGATAATAAGAGTATTTATATAAGCATTTCTCACCTTAATTATTGTGGTTTAACATAACTTTGTTGTTCATTGCAAATGAATTTGTCAGAGGTGGGCTAAAAGGTTCACATTTTTTTGTGTGCTTGTGTTTTGGTTTCCCTCAACCCCCTGAGTCTCACTTTCGGGTCAGTCTAAACTTACAAAAAGTAATAGAGGGACTGATAAAAGAGTGGGTCTGGCCAGGTTCCTGGCAGGATGGTGTGTTGTGCTGACTGAGGTCAGCGTGTTACAAACTGTTGTCAGTTCTGAGAGGCAAAGACCCCTGATACCACAGCGAAGGATGGTTTGCTCTGTGAGCATGTGGCTGGAGTGGAGAAGGAAAACTTAAGAGCTGCTGGGTGATGGTGCTGAGTATTGCCATCACAATATTGCCCTTGCAATATGTTCTAGAAAGAGGTGGGCCACCCATGGTGCCTAACTCAAGAGATGTGCAGGCAGCAGGATTTAGAACTTTTTGTTGGCTTTGTGCTTGGGTGAGTCACTGTTTTTGTTTTGTTTTTGTTTTTGTTTTTTTAAGAGATTTTTTTGACAGGTGATGAACTGGGAAAGAAGGAGCTTCCATCTCCCCTCTCTTCTGACAATGTGAAGAGAGAAGTGGGAGTGGGGAGGAAACAAACTATGGCAACTGGTGTGCGAGACACGGGGGCAGAGGAGTGGAGTAAGTGCTGAAAAGCAAGTGAGCAGCTGAGAGGGGCCTGATTTTTTAAAATAAATTGGGGCCAGCCTGTCCCTGCCAGCCCAAAGGCAGAAGCTTTCTGCAGCTTGCCTGCCTGAACAGCAGAACCAGGGCACTCTGCTGCTGGACTCTGCCTGGGCGACCACTCTGAATCCCAGATCCATTACCTGCACCCTCAGTACCCTGGTAGTGTGGTCTCCAGTTCTGCCCCTCACTTCTCCATCTGTGCAGATGTTTACAAAAATTGGGTGAGGGGGAGAGCAGAACTGCTTGAGCTAATCTTGCATCAGAAGAGAAATCCTGTAGAGCCATGGCCTAATTCCCTTGTCAACGCACACCGCCCTCACACCCAAACTTGCAAGTGTTTTAAATCCCAGCTATCTGGCCTAGGTGGGAATATAAACTAGACCTCAGGTATTGTTTAACTGAGTCTGGCAACCTGCCTGCCGTGCAAATGAGGATACTGAGTAAGTAGATCTGGCAGTCCTTCAGAGCTGTCCCAGAAGCACAGGCAGATGCTTTATGATTCCTTTCCAGTTAATGTGTGAGAGGGTTTTCTTTTCTCCTGACTATAAAAACAAAGAAGAAAACACCCTGGTCATTGTGATACACCTCTAGAGATGTTTTCACTGGTAAAGAAAGAATAAATTGGGTACTGATTACTCACCCTGTGACTAAGCTGGTGTGCGTGCTTTGGTCTGAGCACCTGGGCAAAAGTGGTAGTGAATCAACATGCCTGCATTGGATCAAGCAGTCTGTGGAAGTCTGTTCAAATTAATAAACTGTTCAGGTTTTTTTAAGGGTCCTCCCCAGTGATGGTAGATTTTTAAGAACACTATTGACTTACACACTGTTTTTCTTGGAAAATGTTGTCACTTTAAACTTGTATAGATGAAATATCACAGAAGGGCTCTGTAGGATTTGTGTTGTTTTCACAGGACAATTGAGGTGGGAAGGGATCTTGGAAGGTCTGTAGTCTAACCTTGTGGTCAAAGGAGGGTCAGCTTAAGGTCTGACTAGGTTGCTCAAGGCTTTGTTCAGCTTAGTTCTGGTCTTGAAACCAAGTGGAAGAAACCATCAAAGATAAGGACTGTGGAGCCTGTCTGGGCAGTACTGGACTGTTCCCGTGGGCAAAAAGCATTTTCTTCAATCCCGTCTGAACCTCTTGGGCTTCAATTTGTCCATTGTTTCTTGTCCTCAGTCCATTTACAGCTGCATGCATCCCTTCAGAAAGTTCCCAGGACATTTATCTGGATATCTCAATTGCTTTAGATTGTCTCGAAGATTATTATGTGTTTATACTGCTGTGGCTTTCTTAGATTTTGTAAGTGAGATTTCTTTTAGCAGAGGGTGCAGCTCAAGACTGCACTGTGATTTCTGAGAGCTGGCACATTCAGTATGTCACATGTAGTATAAGTACAAAATAAATTTGAACAAATAGAAATTTTTACTTTTGGCAATATTGTCATCTGAAACATAAGGAAAAAATGTGATGCCTTGATGCATTTGCATTAACAAATGCCTGTTCTGAAAGAGGGAAATTAGTGTCTTGGCAAGTAACAAAGGGAAATGGGTTTATTTATTTTATATATGCTGTACATTTAAGGCTTAGAGATGAGAGACCCATTTTAATTTCATATAGGAAACCTAGGGCATCCACGAAGACACTAAAGAGTCAACAGAACCAAAAGACAGCAACATGTTAATATGCTACTGTTTTTACATAGCAGGACAGCCTAAAATTGTTGTTAAAATATCAAGCTCTATGAAAACAGATGTCTTTATTCTCTCTGCTCCACAGATAGATTTTTCTTTAATGGCTATCAAGTAGGTAAGTGCTTAATGTATTTCTCTTTTGTTTCCTTATGACTTTTTGATAGTCATAAGGAAATATGAGTTGAGCTACATGCTGCATCAATACATGCTGAGCTGCAGTCTAGTCTGTGCACAATTTGCTGTGTAATCAAAATTAATTTGAAAACACTTCAGGTATGTAAGCACTAATCTATGTGTGAGAGCTCACTGAGTTAGGCTAACTTGCATGATGTATTTATGTAATGTATGAAAGTACTAAGAATCCACTTCTTAATTAACATTTGCTTTCTTTTTGTGTGTTACCTGAAAAGGCTTAAGTTTCACTTGTTTGTGTGTAGCTCCACACAGTCATTTGAGCTGTCTAGGGCCTGTGTAAAGCACATTACTTGTTTTATATTTAAATCAGTGAACCCCTGCTTTTAAAAAGGGACTGTGTCATGTTCTCTTCCTCTGCCTGATCCGGATGCACTGGAGCTTTTGCTGTCTTGAACAGTATCTACAATGATTGCTTTCTAAAGCCTGTGCCTTAGGTAGTTAATTTTCTGCAGCAGTACAATAGCATTTTTGATGTGCAGAGCTGCATGTGAATAGCCAGTATTAAAAATCTAGCATCAAGGCCAGAAACGATTTTGTAATACAAGGCTTGACTAACAAAAAGTACTGTTTGCTGAAGTGAGTAGCTTGTTTATTAGAGCAGAAAACTAGGAGTTGCTGGAACTGGGAAGACATGGGAAATCAGAACTACAGAATGGTCTCTGCCTTGATTGATCTACTTTTATGTTACCTCTGTTCCAGCCAAAAACCAACAGAATTGGATAAAAGAAATCTGTTGTAATTTTTTTTGCTCCTGCCCTATCCGTACTTCTATATAAAACAGCATTTTTTTCATTTTTTAAAAGCTTTTCATGCAACTTCTTAAATCGTACTTTTTGTTAAGACAAAAATGTTGCTCAAATGTTCTGCTCGAAATGCATGGTAATGTGATATGAGCGCCGAGGGAAATTCAATATCGTACTCTGAGATGGTGCTTTACTTTTTCTCTTTGTGGGCACTGAACCCATTCCTATAATGACAATGCTATCGCAGAGGAAATTTTGCTGAACTAATAATTGCCTTGCGGTTGAGACACCACCACAAGTATTTTACTGCTGAAGTCAGCTGTGGTGGAAATGAGCCTCCCTCCCCTGATTTGGCCCATAGCAATGATCTCTCAACTGCCATCATCACAGAAATTAATGGAGAAACGGATCCCCTCCCACGCGTTAGCGTGAAATCAAGCACCCGATCTTGGAAAGAATCTGCACGCAGACCAGCGGGCCGCCTGGCGCGGGTGAGCAATCCCCACGTGCCGCTTCCCGGGGCAGGGTGCCTGTTGATTCACTTGGAACGCCTCATCCCTGGGGTGTAGTGCTCAGTGATACTCAGCCTAGGGGTGATGAATACATGGATAGCTATGCTTGAATCCACATTCCTAGAGAAGGGGTGCAGTCTCCTGGACAGCCAAAGATGGTAAGAGTTTTTAGCTACTGTTACTATGTAAGCATCTAGGAGTACTACAAATAGTTCCCAATAAAAAAGCCTAATCAAATTCCTCCTACATTCTTTGGGATATGTCAGTCCTTTCAGTAGTCGGGTTTTGAAGCCCTAGCCTCCTAGGGTTTAAAATTGGCAATTGCAAAAACAAAAAGCATTCCCCCCAACAAATGAGCAAATCCCCCTGAAGGAATGAGGCTATGCCATCTGGATGATTCTCTTTTTCTTCGTGTGTTCATTTTGGTGGGCCCTACATATGCATAGTATATGTTGATATTGAAAATAAAAACTTGACCTTTACCATGCAGTACCTCTTAACCTGGGAGGATGTGACTGTAGAATAAGCACAACTGGGAAATAGCATCTCTTCAGTATTGAAACGTTTTCCTTTGGTTGTTTGGATGGAAGCATTGACCAAAGTGAGTTAAACACTGTTATTATCAGGCTATAAAAAAACTACAGAAAAAAACTGATTGGAACTTGATGCTATATTCCAAAGTCTCTCCCTATAGAGTCATGAATATAAATGATATTTAAAAGAAATTATTTGAATACTGGCTCAGCTGGTAAAGGGAAAACTGTATTTACTAGGTGGGGTATAAAAATCCAGTGAAATAATTCAGGAATCTTCACCTTCATGATGTTGAATACCTCTAGAACTTTTAGATCCTTAGGTTTCTGAATGAAACTTTCAAGTGTTGCAAGTGTTGGGGATGAACAAATTTATGTGCCTGTTCATTTACAATGTGGAGAACACCCAAGCTAATGAGCAGAAAATGCTGAAGGGTATAGTTGACAGTTCTGCCACATGATCTGCAGTGTAAAGTGGTTGAAAACTGCAGGATCATTATGTCAGTACTTTTTTTGAGGGGAAAATGTAACTGACATTTCTCCCTTTGACAGAATAGAAAATCAAAGGTTTTGTTTGTTCATTTTAAAAATAATGTTATCTCATGTCTGTATTGGAAGAGGAGTGTTGTAGTGTTGGAGAAGTATTTTTCCCTATGTGTGGTCAATGGAGAAATCCAGAAAGTATAGGATGTTTGCTTTCTTTGCCAATATTTGTTTTCAGTATCAATTTATAATGGCAAAAATGATCACATCAAATTCTTTAAAACCAAATCCATACAATCTGGTTTTTGTTTTCACTGTCCTAGGATATCAGTGATGAAGTCTGTTTCTAATAACTAGCTAATGAGCCACTGAAATAGCTCTTGTTGCTGACATTCTTTCTGGGAAGATTGATTAAATTCTCCAATATGCTACAGTAAAAAAGTAGATCTAGTGTGCAACCAACACAGGAAATGTTATGAGCAAATTGCTCTTCCACTCATGGTAGTTCTTACACTGAGACTAATGAATATTGCAGGAATTTGGAATGCAGAATAGGACTAGTATGACTTTTCAAAGATATTTGGAATTTGTGGAATGGCAAGCATGAGAAATCTTGCTTAATTTTTAACCCTCATGTAACTGGAAAAGTGTTTCTTTGAAATTTTCCTTGAGTTCTGACTCTGCTGACCAGAGATACAAAGTACGTAGTCCAAGTGATGGTCTTATTCTGCTTTAGAAGGATTAATAGTTTCAAATCAAGACCAAAACAATGTCCAATATATGTAGCATGTCATGCAGCTTAATCTACCCTAAGTGCATAACACATATATAACACTGACCTTCACTTGGCATGTTAGTGATGCAAAGGAGTTAAGAGTTTAGATTTTGTTTGAGTCTCAAGGTAGTGTTAATTCTTGCTAAAATAAGTCATCCACAATATGCACTTAAGGGAAATTCAAAGCTATTAAAGCAGATGGCCTGCCAAAAATCATAAGTCATCTATGACAGTCTAATAATGTTAAATTCTTTGAATATATGTAAAAATGGGGAAACTTGCAGTCTAATTCCTGAAAATGTGGGAAGCACAGAATTGTATGAGAACACTAATGATGAGTTGCACTGCCAATTCACACAATTCTTTGTTATATATAGTTTAATTTAATGGGGTGTTTAATTGTTGACATAAGTTCAGCAGTTTGTCCAGGAAATATGTTTTTGTTTACCCTCAATGAGATCCTGTGTGACACCTGCAAGATAACCTTTTTTTTTGTCAGTGTTTTTGTCTAGCCAGGCAGCATCAAATTATTTTTAACCAGAAAATTATGAAGAGTTCTTTGCTATCCTAAAATGCCACATATAAGATGCTTTTGTTTCCTAGTTAAAAGATCCATGGTAGCACAATAATGCAATACCATCATGCTGCTTCTTGCATGAGGGTTTTTCACTTTTGTTTTTTTCGTGGTTGGTCTTTCCCACTGCATGACTTTTCTGATACTTCTGAACCCACATAGCTTTAAAATTATGGAATGAAGTCCAACTCACATGCTTGATATAGTTAAATTTTGCTAAAATATGTACTTCTACCACATTTTCTGTGCTGGTAGGTTCACTAAGGAAATTCTTAATTTCTTGGTTCAGTATTATTTCAACTGGCATCTGTGGTATATCAAGCTGTCCCTGAAGGATTTTCTTCTGTGTTTATCTGACACACAAGAAAAATTTTTCTAGGAAATGCCACTGAATAGTATGGTTGATTGAAGGAGAAAATATATTGCTATTAGGCTGGAATGTAAGGTTTAACAGAAGAGAAAAGCAAGAGAGAGCAGGAAGAAGAATCATGATACATTTGTCATTAAAATACTTCAGTGTGCCTGGAAGGCCAAGTAGGTTTGAATGTTTTTACAATGGAGTTCATATGTATGCTTAGTGCAAAAATATTTACCTGGTTTCATATTGTTGAATGGTGTTTTAATTGCTATCAATGTGATTTTTCTAATGTGAACATTTCCAAATCAATTTATGGTCTGTTGGAACTTCATCTTATTTGTAAAAGATTATTTTTCCAAGGATTTTTATTGGGATAGGACTTAACTGTTTTTACCATTTAGGGCTGTACAATGTCCCCAGCTGAAAAAATCTTCAAACATTTAGACTACAGCTTAATAGTTCGTTTTGATTTCTGTTTCTGGACACAAGTCAAATATGAGACTTCTCAGCTCAGTTGTGTCCTCTTACAATAAACTACTTTAAATTGCTCTAGTTCCCTTGTGCTTGATGGACATAACAATCATGTTCTCATATTTTTTGATGTCTTTAAAAGCAAAACTAGCACTGAAGTTTGCATTTTGTTGTTTGCTTTAGACTATGTTTCCATGTAGAATGGTTTTCTTTTGAAGTACATATAGGTTGAATCAGTGCCACAACTAAATTCCAAATCTGAACAAGATTAAAAAAAAAAAAAAGTAATTATTGCTTTTCTTCTAGGATATGGAACTTAGAACCTTGGCTGCTTTACACACATTGCACTATGGCTTGGATTATGTTGAACTTCAGTGGTATTTCACTAGAAGTAATACATTAATAGCAACATGTTCTTCCCCCTTCCTGCTAATTTTCCTAGGGTATTTTCCCTGCTCTTTTTCTAAATTTTACATTAGCCTCAATTTAGTGAAGTTAGGCACATTTAAAAATAGATTTAATAAAATTTGTTTCTAAGAATGAATTTAAAAATAACCTAATTTACAGCTAGTGTCAGTTTGAAGATTTAGCTAAAGGTACATAAGTTTTGGAAATCACAGTTGACCTCCTAATATCAAAGAACTTTGAGAGGTTTTTTTTAGGAAAATTACTCAAGACAGCATATGTTCTCTAGAATTTATCATTATTTACTTGATTTTGAACCCTAGGCCTAGATATTTTGTTCTTCTCTATCAAATTATTTCTGACTTTGAAGAAAGAACACTTATTGCTTTAAAAATGGTCTGAAATAGTTTGGTTTCCTGTGGTAAGGAACTTGGAAAATTCAATAGGAAAACCAGTAGCTGTTAGCAAATGTTCAGATTTGATCAGTGTGATTAATAGTAGCAGAAGAACTTCTGCTTCCTTGTTCTGCCTAACTGGTGAGTCTTGATGAATGGTCAGTCTTATGCTTTTTTTATATGTTGCTCCATATTGTTTAATTTGGTTTTCTTGGTACACATCAGTTGAGGATAGTGACCTGAACACAATTTGCCTCTACTCTGTTGCAGGAGATCTAGGGGCTTGTGCTATCCTTTGGGCACCAGAAATTTCAACTTGTCAGAGAATGCAAACAGCATTTTTTTCTGATTTATATAGGTTTTATAAAATGGTTGTATACGAATGAGTAGAAGACCTTTTTTTGCAGTAAGTACTTAAAAATGTGATCTTTCTGCTCTTGACCTGCAGAACTGGAAGTGACTGCAGTCTTGGAGGATCTCTTCTTTTAATTCCTTTGGTTCAATATCTATCCAGAAGGTCCCTGCTACTTCCTGCTCAACTGTACAAGTCCAAGCTAGGTTGTCTAAGGTTGTTTGTAAAGCTGATGCCACACTACCAGCTCTTACTCTGTTGGGCTGTGGGATGTGGGGCAGAGGTTTTGCTTCCTACTAGTCTACAGAGGTAGTGTTTTAATACTGAAGTACATCAACATCCTGTTCTTCTCTCTGTTCTGCAAGCCTCTCACGTAAAAGTTCATCTATGTGCATGATGATTCTACCTCCAGGTATCAGTAAGGATTGTATGCAGTGCACTAGGAAACCAAGGTGTAATGTCTCTTTCTCTGCTTTTATAGATTGTCATTTCTTACTGATTAAGCATTGATCTCTTTAAGACATAATTTGTGATTTTATGCTTTTCTGGCAATAATCTTGACGGCATAATCTTAAGAATTTCTTGTCAGGATGAGGAAACCTGATCAATTATATGTTCCTTCAAACAAAGAGGCTTATATTATTATTACTTAAGAAAGTAAAATTCTTCCAATGCTTTTTCAGTTACAGTGATGTTTTAGAGCAGTTATTTTCCTCTGACATCCTAGGCTTCGTAACTCTGTTCCCCAGTAATGTAATCAAACTGCACTCCTTAGTCCTTGTATAAAATGGCATGATATATTCCATGCCTTGTTGTATCTTTTCATTGTAATAAATTGCTTTGAAGAATTACTTGTGGGCTGTGAAAGCATCCTTTTCAGTGAAAAATCTCAGTGGCATGAATAGAACTGTGTGCATCTTTTCTCATGTTCTGTGTGTTCTCTGTGTTTCAAAAATACTGATTTAATGATATGTAGGTAATTGGCAGTTGCTGAAGCGTCACTGTTTAAGTTTATTATGCCTTTATATTACAAAATCACAGCTTACAGTTCTTTAATGCAATTCTTTAGTAATCTGCTCTAGTAATCTGCTCTAGTAATCTTTAGGAAAGTGAATGTAAAAATTTAAGATACTTAAAACAAAAAGTTGAGTTAAAGCCAGTGTACTGCTTTTACAACTAATCCTATGTCTTAGTCTCTAAAAGACAACTGTCTTCCATTTCTTAAGCCTGTTTTTATTCATTGTCTCACTCAGAATTATACTACCAGCTACAGATTGCTTATATTTCTCTGATAGACTATCATCATTATGGCAATTCTCGCTGGTATTCGGTGATTTTTTCTCTCTAGCCAGCAAAAAGGAGTTTCCCAGCTTGGCAAGATTTATGCTTTTATGCTGATCTAGAATAAAAGATAAAATTTTAGTTCCTGTAAGAAGTAGTGAGTCAGTTCTTACTGAAGCCTCTGCAGCCTCCTTAGAACGTGTATTAAATCTCCCACAGCTAAACATTAAATCAACTGAGGTACCAAGCATCCCAGAGCTGTGCTCAGTTATCTGAGCAACATGTTAAGTGTATTTCTGCTTGGATTTGTGATTGTATTCATCAACATCAGGTGTATTCTTAAGTAACAATCTGTTGTTTTTTAAAAGACAGAAAATTTTATGGAACTGTTGAATAATGATTATCTGAAAAAAACCAAGAAACTCATCACACTTTTCATGAAAGCAGTGTCATTGGGAAAGAGATTGCACAGGAAGGGCTCAGGTAGAGGGTGTCTTTTAAAAGTGTTAGTTTCCTTGAGCTGATTGGAGGCTGCACCTACTCAAAGGAGAAAAATTTAATTTCCCTTAAAAGGCTTTCAGCAGTTCTGAGACATAAAAAAAAAAAAAATCTGGCATAGCAATACGCTCCTGTGGATTGAAGTGTTTCATGCCTCTTAATTGATAAAAACTGGTGGTTGTTTCACCAGGAGAAATTTCTTGGCTTGGGCTGTCAGCACCACACAGCAGGCACACTGACTTACCCGTGAGTCTGCATAGCTGTATGGCAGGCTGTTTTGTGAGCAAACCACAATAATGGGTGTTTTTACAAAAAAATAAAGCTGGTTCTTGCCAACTTCCATTTTCACCTAAAAAAAAGTTAAAATTCAGCCATGGCTTTTCAAAGGTAACATAATCTGTGCGTTTGGAATTTGTCTACAGAATATTTTTTACCATTTATTTGGGATTTTTTTCCCACCTAACTCAAAAAGATGAATAGGCATTGGTCAATGCATAGTAAAAAAGAAAAAAATATCCCCTTTGTGTGGTTGTTGTGGGAGTTTTTGTGTTTCTTTTTTTTTTCTTTTTTTTTTTATTTGGTTTTGTTTATTTTTTTAATAGCGCAAACTCATGCAAACAACTATTATCTGTAGTTGGCACATTTCTCTGTAGGACCTATTCCCTTCCCTATCAGCTGAAAATCACCATCTCTAACTGAGTTGTGTTTCCCAAACTTTCAGGCACTAGAAGTAGGGCATCTCTTGGCATTCTCTTTAAAATGGTTTAAAGGCTATGTTGTCCTTGATTTATGCATGCTCAGGAATAATAAATTTCAGTTCTGATTTTGCTGTTCTAAGTGAACAAAATAGCCAAAGGAGTCTTCATCAGCAGGGTGGCAGCTGAGAAGCTCCACATGGGCAGACATGCCATATGTAGGCAGAAAAAATATCCAAACTTGCAACTGGAGACGGGAGAAATGTGAAATGCCTGTGTTGGAGCATGAGATGTTTTCAATGGCTGAAGTTTCTCAAACCTAGCTCATTAAGAGTTTGATTGAGGCTAAACCTGTTCTGCATTCCAAGAGGCTCTCATTGATTAAAATTTGAAGAATTTTTAATGGTACTTGAGATTCATATGCCTTCCTCTAATTGTATATTTTGGATTAATGTTTTTGTGTGGGTTGGTCTGTTTCCTCCCATGGTAGTAATGTGCTGTGCTAGCCAAGTAAAGCTGTTATGCTGCATAAGGGGGTGGGAAGAGAGGTAGGTTTCTGTGTATATTCCCTAGGGTCTTTTGGTCAAAACAGGTATTCTCCTGAAGTTTCTCATTTTTTGTAAATATAGTGTACTGCGAAAGTAGGAGGAAAAGGCCACATAAGATTGAAATAATTCATAGGGAACCTAATGCATAAGAGATATTTTAGCCTGCAATTAATTACCTAGTGTTTCAAATTCAACACTGGAGACTGGTAATGCCATGAACTGGTAATAGTTTATTGGATCTCCCATTTGTGACTGCACTAATACTAGGATAATTCTTGCTCCATTTTCTGGTGTTGAAAAGCAGTATTGTCTTTAGTGTTCCAAGCAGAAGAATTCTTTGGCCAGAAGACTTGCACAGTCTGCAAAATCAGGCTATCCTTGTTCTGTCCACCTCCTTCTATTATCTAAATCCTCCGATTACTTCTTGTTGGATTGTGTATACTGGTAAAGCTATTTAGATCTTAAGTCCATACACTGTTTCTATTTTAGTAACTTTTGTTCCATCAGTTTCTACTCATGTCTTCTTTCCTTATCCCCTGATAAGGGTATCAAGCATTAGGGTAATCAAGCATTTGTTGGTTTGTTCAGTTCTTGGTTTGGTATGTATGAGCAGAGAGCAGCAGGGATTCCTGAGCAGGTTTTAAAGTCACAGTTGAAATTGTACTTTGCCTCTTAATGTGTTGTCACACTGTCATGATTGAGTTTAGTTTTGCTTTATGATATTTTGTAAATTGATTCTAAAGCTCTCATGTTTGTGGCTTCCCCCTGCCCCACAGATGTCAATGGGTCCTTTTCTTCTCCCTCTCCCTGTTTATTTTTTTGTTTGTTTCGTTGGTTTTTTTGGTTTTTTATTTGTTTGTTTTTTCTTTTCTTGTTTGTTTGTGTGTGTTTGGTTTGTTGTTGGGTGATGGTTTTGGTTGGTTAGTTGGTTGGTTTGTTGGTTTAGTTTGGGGTTTTTTTGCACTTTACTTTGACTGATACTTACAGTCTTGTACTTACTATTCTATCTCAGCTATGAACTTGTTCAGTAAGACCAGACTTTATAGAAAACAGTCTGGACCTCTGTCCTCAGAGATTTCCTCTTTTCTCTCAGATTTGATGTCAAGTGTTAGTTTTGAAATCTTTCATAAGAAGGATCAAGACGTGTCTTGGGGCTTAATCTCAGAGGAAACTTTGCCTCAAGTAAACATTAGTTATTCCTTCTTCTTCTTCCCTCAAAACACTTAGAGTTTCTCTAGGTTACTTTGCTTTTTGATACTCAGGAGAAACACACAGCCCAGGAATTATTTTCTTTTATTTATTATTATGATGCCAAGCAACTCTGAAAGCTTTGGATGAAACTGGTTGGGAAAAATACACTGGAGTTTGCCTGTTTCTGTAATGTTACTGATCCAATGGATGGAAGAATTCAGATCTTGTTACTTTTTTCAGGGGCTTATTCACTGGTATCACCTGAATCCCCCTTGAGATCTTCTGGCTGTTAGTGCATGAGGACAGACTTCTCTTGTTTGTGCTTGGCTGTTCCCATGCTTTTTTCAACTATCTTTCAAATTAATTTGTGTTTATTTTAACTTAACTGGGTTTTTTTGAGACCATTTTGTTATATAGATCCTTTTGCAAAATGCAGAAGCTTCACTTCACAGGGCATGATGGGTCTTATTCTCTTAATGTACTTTGAATTTGCCTGCAAATTTCAAGAGTAGGACAGCAGCAGTAACTTTTCTTGTTCTTTAGTTTTTAATGCATGGAATACAATACAAGTCTTCATTTACCTCTGTCTAGTGTACAGCCAGATTCCTCTTTGCACCAGATATATTTCTCTAATTTTTTCCTTTGACCCATTCTGGCATGGGGCTTAAAGATGTCACTCTACTGTTTCAATAAATCCTCTTTTTGATATTGTTACCAGAGTCATCCTATGTGTGCCATGTATGTCGAATACTAATGTCCAAGGTCTTGTGTACTTGTGAATAGTTTTTGAGGAGAAAAAAGAAACAAAGCATGCTGTTGCATGTAGGTGGCATGCAGTCGAGTAGGCAGCTCAGAAAAAAATCAAAGAACACCAAGTGGTCTATATGCTTCTTTCTGCTTTTGTGATCCCATGTGAACAGAACAGAATTATTCATTCAGTGCTGAAAAAAAAAATTGTTTGGTAACCCACCTTGTAGCACACATAAATAATGGAAAAGCTTTTTGTGTTTTGTCTCAGAAACTCTACAGGGATGGCTTTTAGCAAGCCTGAAAGCTCAAAGGTGTGATTTTGTTTTAGTTGTTGTTATTTGTGTGTTTTTTTTGAGGGGGTATACTAAGAAAAAAATGTATACATATTTTATCCTTACCAGAAGTTAGAAATGACAGGAAGTGTCACATCCTTAACTTTTGCACATTTGGGTGGTGCTGCTACTGCCTTTTTGCTGGTGTTTTCAATGATTCTTCAGACTTTTTTTAGTGTGGTTGTGTGTCCTTAAGTTGTGAAACAAACTGTTTGCAAAGGCTTTCTTTCATTCATCTTTTTTGTTGTCTTTGTCTCTTGCTGTTAAATGTGAATGGACGGGTGGATTGAATGAGTTATTCTTGTGCAATTAAACAAGTGGAAAGCAAACTGTCAGAGAGGAAACAACTTGAGCAATAATTCTACACTTGATGGAACTTAGAAGTGTCCAAAAGCCCCCTTGCAGCTTGACTTGACACTGCAGTGAAGCAATGATTATCTTCTGTTCAGAGTACCACCTGTACATATGTTTATAACCATTTGCTGACTCAGCTTTGGTTTATCATAGCTGTCTGCCATTTAATTTTATGTAGGCTTTTAAATCATACTACTTCACTGAATATCTGAGTACATCTAGAACTTGATATTTAGTACTTCATTCTTTCTTCTAGTGTGAATGTAAGGGAGAATCATAATTTGGTTTTGATTTTATAGGGAGTGGGCAAGAGATTAAGGTCAGAGAGGCTCATTTTCCATTTTGGATGTGAGGTTTGTGGTTTATTTTGGCTGATGGTAGGGAAAGGACTCTTGTTGCCTTACAGCTTCTTCCAAGGAAGTTATGTCTTTGGCTGCATTTATTGAATTTTTATGATTCCTGAACTTTGGGTCAAGCCTTCATCTAAGAGCAGTTCATCTGATATCAGATAAAACAAATTATCTCCTGCAATTTGACCCACTGTAGTTGTATTATCATGACCATGAAGTCCTTTGAAATTATAGCTCTGAATGGCAGTGTCGTATTTGGCCTGTGAGAAGTCATCCAGTTCTTTCTTTTTAACTGTATTTCCTCTAAGCCTTCTCTGTTGATAGCAGAGTTATCAAATATGTTAAAACATGAATATGTCTCTGTCATTTGTCTGGTTTTAGTGCTTGAGCCTGTGTCATGTGTCTTGTTCATCTGGAACTACAAAGGATGTTGAAAGTTTTTTAAGGGTATTGCTTCTTTTGAGGTTCCAGAATCTGGCTACGCTGAAATACCAAGAGGCTTTTGATAGGGGATGGTAAACAATTACAACCAATGAATCCAAATGTATTTCTTCATGGTCAGAAGGCAGAATTTGAGATTCCTGCTCTGGACCATATGTTGTTGCTTCATCCCTGTAATAGGTGAACCACTTGAAATTCAACAAGGTCAAGTGGAAGGCTCTGCACCTGAGGCAATACAATCCCAAGCACCTCAGGCTGGGTAGAGAATAGGTTGTGAGCAGAGAATAGGTTGTGAGCAGCTCTGCTGAGAAGAACTTGGAAGTGCTGGTGCATGGGAGGCTGGACATGACCTGGTCATGTGCACTCACGGCCCAGAGAGCCAAATGTGTCCTGGGCTGCATCCAAAGGGATGTGGCCAGCAGGGGAGGGGAAGGGGATTGTGCCCTTCTCCTCTGCTCTGGTGAGACCCCACTTGCTGCATGCAGCCCTGGGGTCCCCAGCATAGGAAGGCAATTGAGCTTTTGGAGTTGGTCCAGAGGAGGCCTGAGCATCCTCTTCTATGAAGACAGGCTGAGAGAGCTGGGCTCACTCAAGCGCATGTAGTGATAGGACAAGGGGGAATGGTTTTAAACTAAAAGAGGGTAGATTTATATAAGGTGTTAGGAAGAAATTCTTTACTGTGAGGTTAGTGAGACCCCGAAGCAGATTGTCCAGAGTGTTGCGGTGATTCTTCCTAGGAAGTGTTGGGTGTGGCTTTGAGCAAACTTGTCTGGTGAAAGGTGTCTTGGCCCCTGGCAGGGCAGCAGGACCTAGATGATCTTTATGGTCCCTTCCATCCCAATCAATTCTCTGATTCTGTGATTTCTGTGAGGTGGGATATCACCAGGACTGTTAGCTCTTTAAAACTGCCTCACTTCCTTGAGAAATTGTTTTCTTCTGTCCTTTTTTATATTATCCTGTCTTTAATGCCTATACTTGTTGGTTTTTCTGCAGCATAGGCTGATATAAAGTTGAAAAGGAGTAGGTGCACGTGGAGAAGGAGTGCTTTTGGTTCAGTCTGTGGGCTGGCCACTCACTCCTTAGGTTAAACTAGAGGATTGCTTTATCCTGTGTGAGGAGTGATGTAGCAGGTTAGGAGACCTTGAGCCTTCCATTGGGGTTCAGATTGTTATAGGGGTGGAGGATCTTGAGAATAGTGGTCACTGCTTAATGAGGTTATGGGCAGTCAGAGAAGGTGTCTAGTCATGATGTTGGGATTTTTACCTGTGCCGGACATCACTCAGGCTGGCAGTGGCTACATGCATCTACATTAATCTCTTTCAGTAGCCACAAAATGAACAGCAATCCTAGGTTTTGTCCTTATTACTGAAGTCATATAGATGAAGATGGATCCTGTTTGTTTTTGGTTTTTTTTTAGAGGTATAACTACTTGTACAGCAGTATGGAAACTGAGGAGCCTGCATATTTAGCTTACACTGTGAAATGCATGGAATTGTACTAATTTAAAGTTAAGGTATTCATACAGTTAAAATTTAGTTTATTTATATATCCATCACCCCCCCTCCCCCCCCCCGAAGCCCTGCACAATGTACAATTTCATTCTAGTGCCTTTTGTGTTTTATTACTTGCATTCAATTATGCCACTGTTGTTCCCAGTTGTTTCCTATCGTTAACATTATGACTGTCTGTCTTGTGTCATTGTGCCCCCCCTTCACATTACCTCTTCAAGGTTTGAGGTTTCTTGTGCTTGCTTGATCTCAGACAACATCAGAGCTATGAAACCTACTGTGTGCAAATTTTACTTTTTTAATAAACTCCTTGAGTTTTATCAACAGCTTCAGATGATTAACTAGTCCTCTAGATGTGTGTGCAAGTACTAGAAGTCTGTTTGTTCAAAGATACCTTAAATGAAAAATAAATTGTAAAAGGAGACCATATCCATAAGTAAAACCAAGAGAGGGGGAAGGGAGCAGAGTAAGCGTTGAGCTTTCAACCTTAATTCTGTATTTCAAGAGCTCTGAATGCTTGGTTTGTTAGCATTAGTGCTGCACTAACTTAAAGTATTTTTCCATGAGTGTGTGTGTGTTTAACCAACTAAGCATGAAATCCCTTGCTTCTGTTTGTCCCTATTAAATAGTGGCAACAAAAGAAACAGACAGGAGATGGGTCCAGAACAAAGCAGAAATAATGGAGTATTTCACCCCAAAAAGGAGAGTGAAACGAGAAGTACAATGAGTAGGCAAAGACAGACTCAACAGCTGGAGGCAGTTTAATGTGTAGAGAGTACTAATTCAGGGACATTTGTTGCCCAGATCTTCAATCTGTGATCTCTGAGTGGCACATATATCAGAAGTGTTTGGCCATCCCTGCTATAAACACAATATGCTTTTCCCAGAAGAAATCTCCATAGGGCTTTAAAGGGACACTGTCTAGGATTGTCAGCATAAATACTGATGTGCCTAAAACCCAGAATCATCCTGTTGGGTTGGGAATCTGTGAGGAGGAGTAGAACTGGCTAGCTTCTTCCCTTAACTCTTAAAAAATTGTGATACATGCGCATTCAGCATTCCTGTACACTGACTAGTAAAATAAAAGTAACAGTGTTGCTGAATATTGCAAAGATTTCTACAGACTGCAGCACCTATTACTCCCAGTTTTCTGGATTAATGCATCCTTTTTTTTCAAAAACTGATTAAATGCGTACATTTTTAAAGGTACCTTACTGTTTTATTTTCTGTACTTAAAAATCTGTTTTTTCATTAAAAAATGAATTCCTGACTCTCCCTGCCTGCCTCTCTTTTCATGCCTATTTCCCTCATCCAATGGCTACAGCTTTAAGTGTGATATTCTCAAAAATTATGAAAGCTGACAATTTGACATGTCATTTCCTTTATACTAAGTAAGGTCTTACCCTGATAAGATGAGAAGGCTCAGAAAAATGTTCAGCTTTTGTTGCTAGCAGTGGGGTCTGAGTACATGACCATATCCTAAACAACCTTTCAGTGACTGTGCCGACTAGCTCTGCTTGACCCTGTATTTGCAGTAGTCCAATGTTTTCTTTTCTGTCTGCTCCAACACTTTCTCTAAGAGGCACTGTTTGGGTTTAGAGTTTGTTTTGCAATACCTAAAAGGCATGATTTTATTGCCCATTGAGCAAATCAAGTTTGGGAATCAATGGAGGAGACTTCCAGGTCTATATCTGGCAAGTTAATTTGAGCTTCTTTTATGCCTTTTGGGTTGGCTAAATGGAGTGGAAAGTATGCTGGTTTGGGAAAGAACTGACCACTAGTTGTGAGTTAAGCAACTCTCTTAATGTTTTTGATGTATTTGTGTTTTGGAATTCTGGAATTACTTCTTTAGTTACTGGTATACTTTTCTTGCAGTTTTGTGGTTTTCAGAGTGCATTGTAATATGTGATGACATCTTAAATAATATGTAGCTCTAGTCCATGGTTATAAAATGTTTCAGGATGCATTTCCTGTCTATAATGAAATACTGAATATAAGATGCAATTTTATTTGCATGGTCTGTGACTTCTGAATTTTCTGCTCCCCACAGATACTGTGTAGCTACTAGATGCAGCTGCCACAGTTGTGACAATAAAGGTTTAGTCTCTATTTAATGGATGCTTAAATGGCCCTAACTTTGTTAGGGAGCAGGTAACTTGAGGCTGCTAGAGAACAGGAAGAGAGTGATCAGACTGTTTGTATAGTGATATTTCCAATGGGAAAGATGTTCATTGTGCCTGAGTAAGGAGAGTTGCAAAACAACTTTATAAAGTCTAAATCTGTTTTTACAAGCATCCTCTACAATGTACTCTAGAATTTCTCATCTCAGCTTTTGCTAAGTGCTATACACAATAGCTTAAGTTTCAGCAGCTTTTTGAAGCTAGAATATTTAAAAAAATGTTTTCATTACAACTAAACCAAGTTACTGAAGGAAATTACCCTAGCAGAAAGACAAAGTCATGAACATAGCAAAGATAAGGGAATCATGCCAAATAAAATACAAGAGTGGTCTGGGGGAAGCCATGTTCCTGTCTTCTAGGGGTCTGTCTGAAATTTTCATGCCTAACTGTGCTTAATAGTGAAGGATAAGTGAGGGGTGATGAGTCTATGTATGCTACTTTGGAGATTTTTGATCATGTGTTTCATCCACAGCATATAAAGATTCTCCAGTCTAAGTTGGACTTAGGGAGTTTGCAGTAGAGAGATCCTGAATTTCACAAATCTGCTTGTCACCACAGAGCCTCTGTATGTTTTACAAAGAGCAGAAATTATCTTTCACGGAACTATGTGTTATTAGTTACTGTCAGGGCTCGAGTGTCACATTTGGTTGCATAAGAACCAGCACAGTGGCTGGACAGAGAAGCACAGAATTCCATGAGCTCGTCTATTCCTTTATGTTTTTCAATGTCACATCAAGAGGTTGTTGCAAAGATGCCATGATGACAGGGACAAATGGAATCCTTTTAAAGACCGGCTATAGAGGGTCTGACACACAGCCTCAGGAGCTCTGGCAAGCTCTGAAGGATTTCATGCGGCCCTTCAGCTTGATATCCATTAAGTGGAAGCTCTGTTTAAAGGAGTTTATCTTTTTCAATGAACTCAGTTGGCCTTTCTCACTTAAGTACCACGGTAGAATGTTTGCTGTGGCTTTGTAGAACCGGTGAGATGAGTATAAACTAGTAAATTAATAGAACAGCAGTAAATAAAGCTAGTAGACAAGTTTATTCCTTTGAGGTATGGACATATACAAGGGCAAACCTTAAAGAAAATAATTTTTGAATCAAATCATCATCGAGGCAAAGCTATTATTTTTAAAATCTGCTGCTTTTATTCAGCTTAAATATTATTGTACATATTCTTACTTCTTCTAAAGTGTTGCTTTTCACTCTTTTAAAAGATGCTGAAGTAGTTTTGTAGCTTTCACTGAATTTATCTTTTGCTTCTTCAAAGCAATGTAAGCTGTTTTGGCAGCATGTGTAATAGCTTACCATCTATACTGAAAGAATCCAATTAAAGTTCTGTGTTGAGTGAGCCGTCCTTTTATAATCACATTCTCACTGGACGACTTGCTCACAGGGTCAGACCCCACTGTTTGCATTAGAGCCTTACTGACATCAGTTCAGTTTCTCTGCTCCTCCAGTAGCCCTCAGTGAGAAAACCTGGGCAGTTGTCAAGACAAACTAGGTTAAGGTTGTAAAGACTGGATTTCTTTTCCCACAATCGGTGCAGTGCAGACTTTTGGTTAATATAGAAATAAAGAGCTGGGGCTATGTAAAAACAGAATGTGTGAGAAAGGGCTGATTGCACAGATGTGTTTTCCCTTCCCTATTAGAGCAGATGTCTTCCTTTGATATAAAGGTGGCAGATACTGGGGAAAAAGTTATTTATGTCTGTGTATATTGGAGAGGCGGAAGTCTACCTTGGAAATCAGTGGGTAATTATGCTCCATACATAAAATATAAATTTCCTATCTTTCCTGGAATTGTATGCTTTTAGATTTTTACATTAAAAGTTTCTAAATTGCATATAATCAAAGAACTGATTATACTACTTTGGCCAAGTTAAGAGAAGTGAGCAGAAATCTGAAGTAGGCTTTGTGTAGAGAGATTTTGTTTGTTTACATTGTGATTAATTTGTACTTCTCCAGGGAAAGTGAGATATCTGTCTGGTTTTTACTAGATCTATGTCTGAAAGATTTATTTGTTTATTTATTTATTTATTTACAAGCTGTTGTTCTGAGCTGAAATGCGTGACAAAGCAAGCTTAGAAAGGATATTAGTGGAGCAAAGGTCTCTGATTCTTTTCTGTGACAACAGGTAGAGCCTGGTCAGTAGCTGCTCAGGACTGGCTCTGATATTCACACCAGGTATTGCATGAAATTAGCACAGGAAGGAAACTCATGCATAATCACTGCAGAGCTGTATAGGGCATGGGCCTGTCTCGTGGTGTGAGCAGTTTGTGCTACTTGGGGAATGGACACACAGCTTTTTGATGTTTAGGTGAAAAGTTAACATGTATACTTGTTTTGTTATAAAGTTTTTCTAGATTTTAGTAGAGGTGATCTTTGTCTATTAATTGTTGACTTAGTCAAAATAAGAAGTTGGAATAATACTTGCTTCTCTCCAATGCCTTCAAGTTTATAAACTTCCTTCTTAGAAGGTTAAAGAAAGAAAAATTTGCCATAAAAGAAAACTAACCTCTTCCTTTTGTTTTTGTTTTGCCCTATCCTGGCAGTGTTTTAGAGCACTTTGCTGCAAGGGACCGCCACCACCACGACCTGAGTATGACTTGGTTTGCATAGGCCTCTCTGGTTCTGGCAAGACAAGTCTTCTATCTCAGCTCTGCAGTGAAAGCACAGAGAATATCGTGTCTACCACAGGTAGGATGCTCCCTTTGTTCCATGGTGTGCTGGAATATTGCCCAAAGATGACTGCTGAAACACATAGCAAAGGCTGTAGAGACCTTCAGCCTACTTATCTTGCTGTTAAAAGTACCTAACGGATCACTTTGCAGCTACCACTACTTTCTTTCAGTATTTGTTCATATATTGGGGAATATCCATGAGTACATACAATTTGGAATATGTTAAACGTCAAAACTGTGTGGTCTAATGAGGCAAAACTGTAACATACAGTTATACTGAGCTGTAGACACACATTAAAATGTTTGTTTCTTCTCATTTTACTTTTGATTTTTAAAGTTTCACTATGTGTTGGAGAAAAAGGAAGAGAATATGCTGTAAAATAGAATAGGACAGTGATGCTGTGAGACTTTAATTGGGATTTGTTTCTGTACGTACTTGGTCCATGCTGCCTTGTGGTATATGCTAGCAGCCGCAAAAAAAAAAAAGGAAATATGAATTTTTGGTGATAATCCCAGCTTTTTAGATGAGCAACAGGCTTGTTTATGTAGTAAGGGCAGATTGTGATCAAAGAATTAATTTACAGAAAGTTTCAGTGGTACTGAGGAGATACATAAAAACAGACAGTACAACCACAGATAAGACGTATCTTAAGTCCAAAAAATTTGAATAGGCATCTTGATAATGGTGAACCAGAATGCCTAATACTGAAAAATATGTTTTGATTGAAAAAACCCCAAAACAACAAACAAAAAGCAAACAAAGAACAAAACAGCACCAGAAAAACCAGAAAAAGACACGTGAATTAAGAAGAGGGAATACCTGGCTGGAAAGTTCAGAAAGAGGGCAGATTAGGTCATGGAGGTTGAAGAAATCAGGTTCAGTGGCTGCAGCAATTATTAAGGTTGGTTTGCTGATGGAACTGATACTAAGTGTTGTGCAAGTACCTTGTGTTTACAGTAACATGGCTTTGTGCTGTAACTGTGGTTCATGGGCTTGAATTTCATGATTGTGCCTTAGCAACCCTAACTGCTTTTCAGTGTATGTTTTCTTAATTTACAAGAACATAAGATTATTTTATAGAAATGTAATTAAAATGTAAAACAGGTACAAGAAAATCGTGTTTTTATTAACCTGTGAATAGTTAACCTGTGGCCTCTGTAATAGTTAGAGAGATCTGACAGTTAGCTGTGAGAGGGTGACTAACTCAAAAAGGTTAGAAAGAAACTGTAGAGTAATGAACCTTTTAAATTTTTTTTTTATCCCTCTCTTGAGCTTTATCTCTGGGATTAAAACAGATTATACTTAAATATTTTAGACACTGAAATAAATAGTAGCAGCAATATAAATAGAAGTATAGAACAATCAGAGAAAGTAATGAAAATACCGCTAATTAAAAATTAAATTGATTTTGTTTTTTTAGACAGATGCAATAAAATACCATTATATGATTAGGTAACTTGAGGAATGAAAACCAGCTCGGGAGAATACTAGGCAGGCAAACCAAAGTGATGCACATCTAGGGTACTCAGCTTATAATAAATCTTAAATGTGGCATATCAGACAATATTGTGGAGAATCCAAGAATACAATGTGACCACTTCTCCACTCAGGTTTCAAGCTATAATGTATATTTTTGGTTTTTCATCAATGCCACTCAGGTCCATTCCATTTTTTCCCTTTTTTTAGAACGAATTTAGGATTTCTCTAAAGATAACAATCCCCAAAATATTTCATAGTTATTCCCTTCAGATTTTCTTGTACTTTCCTCTATTGTATCTAGCACTGATCATAGTAGGAGTACTGTAACATCTACCAGGGAGGAAAAACATCTTGTTTCTCTTAAATAATAACTAATAAACGTGAAGTGAAGCACATTTTCTCAAAACCTCTTTACTCAGTTCACAGGTATGTAATCACGTCGAAACTACTTGTGCTAGATGGAAATAAATTTAATGTCTGTCTGGATATTTTTTGCTGAAAGAGCACACATAATTTTTCCTTTATAAAGTATTATGTATGCTTATATATATGTATGCACTGAACATGCAAAATTTAGTCTTTAATACATTGGTATGGCTGGGAGCCTTTCACATTCCCTTTCTTTTGTCTGTCTGAATTTTCATTTAAGGGTAAAGGTCACATTTTGGTAATTTTTTTTTTTTTGTTTGGTTGGATTTTTTTATTTTTATTTCAGTTTTAAGCAAAAATCAGGCTAATAGAGGACTCTTAGATATTTCCAGTATGCTTATGACCATTGTAATACATCCAACTAAGGTCTGTAGAAGGATCTTTCATTTAATAACATTCATAGAAAGAATTAATAATCCTGTTGCAACCAAAACCTATGGAGTTTAAATGGAAGAATACAATGATTTGAATTGCACATTGTTTTCAAGGTCTCCTAAAATTTCGAGAATGATCACCTCGTATTAGTGGTAGTCTGGATTGTCCACTTTAGCTGTAGATGCAGTAAAAGATGATTTTATAGAAGTATATTCTGGTAGAAGGTCTGGATGGAAGTTTTGTGCTAAATTTTGTGTGCCAGGTACTTGTAATTGAAAATTACATTGCTTATACTGATTTATTCTTGTTCCACTCTATGGCACTCCTCCACCTCTTACCCCCTTCCCACTGCCTTTTAACTTACTTTTTAAACCTATTGAAATGGAATTTCTAAGGCAAAATCCTGGTTCTTGATGGAAAAAGTGTTTTTTTCTGAATATGTGCAATTGATTCCAAATGGCCCCTTTAACAAATAGCTTACTAATGTTCTGTATTTCTCTCCTTAGGTTTTAGTATAAAAGCAGTGCCATTCCAGAATGCAATTTTGAACGTAAAAGAACTTGGAGGTATGGCATTTATTCCTTTGTTTATAAAACATGCATGTCTAAATCTCATCATAACTATCAGTTGTTTTAAATTGTTAGTTATTTTAAATTTTAAAATGATAGATCAGTACAGCTGTAGTTAAAAATCTCAGCAGATTTTTAAAGCAGATAAAGCAGAGAATAGCTGTACAAATCCTGACCTCAAAGAACAAAGGGTAAAAAGCAGGAGGAGTGGAAGGCGTGTGGTGTATCTCCTTAATGTAATTTCTTGGATTGCAGTGTTTGAGTTACACAGAAATACAAACTGGACTGTAATTTTAGTATGGCTCACATGGCAGCTCAAGGAAGTGTATATTCCTTGTGTTTATTGTATGTATAAACTTTCACTTATGAGAACTGGCTCAGGTAACTATGTGAACATTTGTCAAAACCAATATATTTACTGCACCACTGAAAGTGTTGCAAAGGCAGCCAACTTATAATGAGTTATATTCTTTGAGAGCTGTTCTCTTGTTGGGTTTATTGGATTCTGGAGCAATGGTTGTTTTATGGTTGTAGGATTTTTTTTAACTTTTCTATATACAGGCAACCTATTTGGCTCCCAATTCTCACTCTGAGTCTCAAGTGAGGTTGTTTGTTAGAAGCAAGAAAACAGTCTCCTGTGGAGAGTTCTCATGGAGTCTAATATTCTTCTAATTTGAAACCCACTTAGATCTTCTTCATATTCTAGATTTCTGTATATCTTATTTATTATTTATGTAAACATTGTAGACTTAATATTGAGTATATTTATTAGATTTTTCAGTGAGTTTGTAACCTCTCCTAAATTATCTGGGGTAGAACTTGACTTGGTTCTTGAGGAAAGTTTCAGGAGATCTAGTTGCATAGTAGTTGTCTTACCTGAACTTGTTCCAAGAAAGCTTTGTGATAAGCACATGTGAAAGGCATAGAATTTCCTCTTTACTGCCACTAGTCCATGGATTTAAACATACATGTTCCTGTTTGAGCATGCATTCTGCAAAAAAAAAAAAAACCAAAACAGTAAGTTTTCTTTCATAAAGGGACCACTCAGGGATAGTGTAGATACTGCTTGAGTGTATTATGTGCATTATGTGCACTTAGTTATAATGTCACTTCTTGGATTTTTAAAAAAAATAGGATGAATCATTTGCAGTCTAGTTTATATGTTCTGCTACCTAACCTATATGAAATATTTAATTCATGTAGATAAATACAATTTTTTAATCAAGAACTGAATCTGTGATTCAATAGCAGATAGCAGATCCTTGTTAATGTCTCTTAATATTTTCTGATCATATGGGTATGTGTGTTTTGAGAAATCTTATCTTAGTGGAGAGTTTTGGCTCATGATGAGGAGTAATCCAGAATACTTGATTTGTCGTTTTCATCAATTTATCTCTTCTCAAAGACAGAGGGATTTTCAGAATTTTTTACTGCACTTTTTACTTCCTTTTTCCTTTGACCTATAGGTGTTTGCATGTCTGTATGTAAAACTTATCTAATTTGATTTCTTATATGAAATATTGTAGAAAAATGCTAGTTCCCTTACCTTTTCATTGTCTGGTAAGAGAGCAAAAGCAAGCTTCCAAAAGTTTTGTTCCAAAAGTCGGTGGTCACTAGTAGCGTTCCCCAGGACTCATTATGGGTCCCAGTTTTGTTTATTGATGGTCTGGAAAAGGGGATCAAGTGCATTCTTGGTTTGCAGATGACACCCAGTTGGGTGGGAGTGTTGATCTGCTGGAGGGCAGGAAGTCTCTGCAGAGGGATCAGGACAGGCTGGATCATGGGCTGAGGCCAATGGTGTGAGGTTCAACAAGGCCAAGTTCCAGGTCCTGCCCTTGGGTCACAACAGCCCCAGGCAGTGCCACAGGCTGGGACAGAGTGGCTGGAAAGGACCTGGGGGTGCTGGTGAGAGCAGCTGAACATGAGCCAGGCTGTGGCCAGGTGGCCAAGAAGGCCAATGGCATCCTGGCCTGGATCAGCAATGCTGTGGCCAGCAGGGCCAGGGCAGGGATTGTCCCCCTGTGCTGGGCCCTGCTGAGGCCACACCTCCAGTGCTGGGTCCAGCTCTGGGCCCTCACTGCAGGAAAGGCACTGAGGGGCTGGAGAGAGTCCAGAGAAGGGGCAAGAGAAGGGTCTGGGGCACAAGTCCTGTAAGGAGTGACTGAGGAAACTCCTCAGCTGAGGGATTATTTAAGCTGGAGAAAAGGAAGGTCAGAGGTGACTTTGTCACTCTCTCCAACTGCCTGAAAGGAGATTGTGGCCAGGTAGAGGTCGCTCTCTTCTTCCTGTCAACCAGAGACAGGATGAGAGGACATGGCCTCGAGCTGCACCAGCAGAGGTGCAGACTGGACATCAGGAAGAATTTCTTAATGAAAACAGTTGTTAAACATTGGAATGACCGCTGAGGGAATCACCATCCCTGGAGGTGTTCAAGAAACAACTGGACGTGGCTCTTAGTGCCGTGATCTAGTTTACAAGGTGGTGATAGGTCAAAGGTTGTACTCGAAGATCTTAGAGGTCTTTTCCAGCTTAAATCATTCTGTGATTCTCTAGTCAGCATTTAACCTTTTAGCTGAGAAATGTGTTCCTGTTTGATGAGGGTAAAACCTGAGCTTTCTGGAGTAGGCATGGTTTCTCTCTTGCTCCTATATGAAAATAAACCAAAACATATTTCATTTGTCACCCTAGGACATCACTGTTAAATTTTGTTCTGGAATTTCTCCTTCTGATGTTGAAGAGAAACTATGTTTTGCCTGATTGCTGGGGATTTTTTGTCTTATTCCTGTTGTTTTGCCTTCAGTTGTGATGCTATTGTTATATAATTTCTCTTTACTGTAGTGTGGAGGTCTTGTCCAGACATTTGATCCTGGAAACTTGAAGGAAGGCATCTTTCTTTAACAACCACTGCCTGTTGTTACATGTTATTCACAGAATGACATTCTATATAGTTTTAATGTTCTGTTGCTTTGTCTTTTTAGGTTTAGGTAACAGGAATCTTCATATGTCTTCATACAGTAACATATTAACAGCCAGCATTTAAAACACAGCAGAAGTTATACTGCTTAAGGTTCTTTTCATCACCCAAGCATTTATATGAAACAGATGCTGTGTAGTATCCTTTCTGTTTCATTGAAGCAGTATTCTTCCTTGAGGTTAAAGATGGTGCTAGTTTTTACTGTGCTGATTGTCTCCAAAGCTGATAATGAAGCCAGGTTTTATTTCTTCGTTTCTACAGGGATTGTAAATTTTCAGGCAAAATATAGAGAATATAGTCTCCCTTCTCTAATCTATTCAAGGACTGATTATCTCTTCATCCTCCTTTAAGATTTAGGGACAGGGAACAAAATTTTGTTGTGCTCTCTTTGCAGAAGTTTTTCTTTGAAGCACACGATTATAGAATATCAAAAATTCAACACAATTTCTGGTTTTTTATTGGTTTTTTTTCCTAAGACAGGAACTTGCAGTCCTAACAGAAAATAAAGGGTTTATCCAATTTGATAAATGGTAAATGTTTTGTTAAAACCTAGAATTTGATCCTGAAAAAGTAAGAATATATAGAGAGCTTTCAATTCTAACATTAGGCTTTCTTGAATTACTTGAAAAGAAAGTCTTGTTTTATTTGCTGACCGAGTTGAACTGCCTGTTCTCTAAGTTGCTATTTTGCTGTACCAATAATCCCTTCCTTGTCCCCAAGAAGCTAAAAAATAATGTCATTTTCTCCCCAAAAAAATTTGGTCTAAAAGATAATAAGTATAATTTAAATTATTGTGGAGATGTGCCATGCCCTAGTCCACATTCTTTCAGAATGTACTCTTACCAGAACAATTGGAAATGTCTGTCTTTATTATGTGACTCAGCTGAGTAATGATATGGAAAGAAACTACGCTTGTGATGATTTCCTCTTACAGTGCAGTAATTTGTTGTGGGAACTATGGCTGACACTGTGTGTGATGAACATAGAGAGGAGTGGGAGAAGACTCTAAAAATAAGGCAGATGATAATGTTTGTTGTTCAGAAGATTCTAACAGTGTTTTGCTGAAAAAAGTTTGGGATGCTGAATGCTGAGGTTGGTTCTCAAGATAGATTAATGGAGGTGTAAAGGCAATAGGAAGCTTTTTCTTTGGTTCTAACAAATTCCAACCTGAAGACACAGTGGCTGAAAGCACCATTTATTCCCTGTTTTTTTAAGCCATTTGCACTTGTAATGCTTTCAAAACTGAATATAAAGTTCCGGTTTAGGTATTTCTTCAGGTCTGTATTAAGATTTAAGGTCCATGCTGGTAGTCAACTAAGAATTTTTAGTTGTCCTTTTAGAATAAGTTGTTTAATAATTTAGTTTGTATCTTGTAGATAGAGGCTTAGAAACTGCAAGTGAGATGCCAAATAATGAGCCATGTCAAATTTAAAAGAATGATTCTGGTTGTGAGCAGGTCTTCTTCTTACAAAGTTTAAAAATGCTAACAACATGCTATAGGATTTAGTAATGTTCCCTCTTTTATTTATTTAAATATATTGTCTTATGTTTGTGTTAGGTTTTGTGATACACCCTAAGGCCGTTTTCTCAAAAGTAGAGAGTACATGTTGTGTAGTCATATTGGAAAATTCATTTACGACAAAAATCTGTTAAGTGCTTAGCAAGAGTGGAATGGTTAATATCAGGAATGCTCTTGTCTCCAGTTGGTTGAGCATGCCCAGGAAAAGAGATGAGAACTTTCCTCCCCACTCCTGTTACTTCTTAAGCTTGATTACCAAAGTCATAAATTCACATTCTTAGGCCAGCTAAATTAATTGTCTAGGTGACAGCTTGAAAACAAATAGCTTTAAATAGGTTTGGTTAAACAAAGCATGTGTATTTTTGCCTTAATTTGGAAGTAAAGAGCAGCAGAAAAGAGAGTAGGAGGAGAAGCCACACTGTTGTGCAGTCCAAGTTGAATTGAAAATATGAAATTCTGGACAATACAGCAACAGTTGTCAGGTAGTATCTGCCTGGTGAAAAAGTTATGGGTGTGGGAGAAAGTAATGTTGCTCTGTTAATTAGAGTTTAAAATTCAAATATTTTGGGAAATTTCTCTCCCTTTGCTCCATGGAAGTAGAGTACAGAACACCCTTCTAGCAACACCGAGCAGCTAACATTTCATCAAGTTAGTCATCAGAAAACTGATCCCACAAGTAAATGCCAGCCTAAGTCATCTACAGAGGGATGAACTAACACAAAGCAATAAAATCTCCATACTGTACTTGACTAAAAGGCACTTGACACTACAAAATCTGGTTGTGGAGTACATGCAATGCCATCTGTGACATAGCTGCATCAAACAGTTTACAGAATGTCTTAGCAGATGAAATTTTTAGATGACCCTGTTGAGCTGTCCACGCTGTAAGTTGCACAGATACATTCCGTTTCCAAAAGCATTAAAGTTAGATCTGTTTGCTATCAATCATGCTCAGCCTGCTGTTCAAATGGTGCCTAAACTCAGGCTCTGTCACTTAGTTTCCTCATTTCATAGATAAGAAAGATCATTTACACCTGCTTATGGACCTCTTTAATGGGAGTCTGAGGAAGCTCTTATTCAGCATAGTGATCTTACCACTGTTCTTTGGAAATACTGTACTTTTGCAAAAAGTGGGGTTTTTTTTACAGTGTGAAAGGACAACTGTACTTTTGCAAAAATCTGGGTTTTTTTTTTTTTACAGTGTGAAAGGACAACCTGCAGTTCGTCTCACTGCAAGTAGGAACCATGCAAGCAACGCCTATCAAAGCTGTGTAAATAGGCTAAGCAAAATACAGAATTTCCTAGTTAAGCTTTTTGTGGGTGTGGACTGGTTGTTTTTGTTAGTGAGATATTTTGTGGAGAGAAAAGCAGAACATTTGGTCTGCTTAAAAGTCTCTGCCTCATGTTGGGCTTGCAAGGTCATTTTCTTCAGGCAGAATCAAAGGATAGAGTATAGCAGCTTAGTTAAGCATCAGAAATTATACAAATATTTTAAGAACATCCCCCAAAGTTTTATCTGTGATTCTAGACAGATAAAGCTTTGAACTTCTGTGGACCAATTCACAAAAAGGCTAAACAGAAATACGCAGCTGTGGTAGACTTGCCACTTCTTTTGTATGACTATTAGTTTGAAGTGCCATAGAGATAGTTGTATTTTGAACTTTATTTGAGGTTAACTGTGCTGTTATCAAAGTTGTGACTGCAGCTCAGGGGAGGGTACATTTGAACCTGGGTGGGTGCTGGCAGCAGTCTTACTGTGGAGTTGTGCCTCTGCTTCTGAGACCCTGGCTGTCTCGGAGTTCTCTAGCAGATGTTGGAGAAGGACACAGATGCAGGTTATCTTGATGCCAGCCAGTCTTTGCTAGCCCTAGAGAGGATACTGTGTGTTTGTGAATTTAAAAAAACAAATAACACCAAACTCATAAAAGAACAGAAGAAGAAGGGGTGAAGAAGGGCTGGCTGTGCCACCTGCTGCAAACTATTAAATCTTTAGATATTGGGCTTAAATAGATGTTAAAGCGTATTTCAGGGCACCCATATCCTTCTCATTTTTAAAAATTAATTTGTAATTTTTAAAATTAACTTTATAATGAGTTTTATGTTCTTGACTAGAACAGGAGATATTTATTTCAAATTGCAAAGGTTTTATAACATGGTAGTACAAAATATACACAACCAAGTAGATTGAACTGACTTTCTGCAGGCAGGTATAAGTATAATGTTTTTAAAACTTCCAAGTGCTTGAAACACGAATGTTATTCCAACAGATTTAAATATCAGAGTAAGGTGGAGATTCAAATTTGGAAACAGCATATAAGTTAGCTAATAAGGAAAATACTGAAGGCTTGACTTCCAGATTAATCTCACTGGGAAAGCCTGGAAGGCAGAGAAAAGATGACACAGATGGTTTCCATAAACTTTGGTTTGATAAGAAAAATAAAATAAGGTACCATAAACTTATATGCATTTCTGATTTTGTATGTTGTGAATACAAAGGCAGATAATTTTTTCCTCAACTATTTCTGTCTTTTTTTTTTCCTTCTATGCTGTTTTTTTAATACCATATTTGAATTGCTGCAGTGAATATAGCTGATTTGGCACTCTCAGAATATTCCTCCTTCTGGGGAAAAAGTGCCAATTTCCTGCTGCCATGTTTTGTGCATTGCAGGAGTACACTGCCTGAAAGCCTAGAGAAAGTAGGCTGTGATCACTTGGCCACAGACCCTAGGAATCAGAAGTCCTGGGACTTTTGCAAATGGGAGAAGGTTTTGGTTTAGCATCTGCATCGTTGCAGTAGCCATACAAAGTAGCCATAGAATGATGACTGACATTACACCAGTGAAAAAGTTTGTGTCTCTGTGTGGATGTCTCTGCCAGATGGGACAAATTCCATGCAGATTATTCGTAGCAGGTATCTTAAACAGGATTTATAAATTTATGTGTCATAAAAAGGAGCCAGCACATTAAAAAAAAAGCAAACAACAAGCAACCAATAAAAAAACCCCTATTGTATACAGGATTTATTCAAGGGTGGACTACTGGGAAACATGCTCGAGATAGATAAGGAGCAACCACATCTCTTGAAGATGTTAGGATTTCTAAGGTTTCAGGCATGTTCTTGGCTACTCAGGAAAATACACCAGTTTTACTTGTGGGGATATGATGTGAAGTGACAGTATAAACTCTACATAGACTTAGAAACATGTATTTTCCAAAGATTTTCTTGGGGTGAGACACTACGGTATATTTGCAAATTTTGCAAGAATGGATAAGAGATTTATTTTTCCCTTCCCTTCTTTCTCACTACCCTACCCATGGCCAGTGATGTACACAAAAAGATTTTGTGACAGAGTCATTGGCAGAGTCACCTTTATGCTTATTAGAAATGTTCTGTTTAGTATCAGTAGTGGAATGATCTATATAATATTTTAATTAACTATAAAACCTTCAGAGTATGTAGGTGAGTGGATGATATATTTGAAGTGGTAGAAAAACTGTTTGCAGCCTGCGTTCTTTCATGTGCTCAAGCTAACTGTTTTTGATGGGAAGGGAAAAAAAAGTTTTTCCCTCTATTTGAGACTATAACTTCTCCAGACCTGTGATGTATTTTGAGGTTAACAGGAGCTTTAATTTGCAGACTAGACTGTGTTGAAGCAAGGGCTCTGTGACATACATTGTGCTCTCAATGCAGAGTTGCTGTGTCTGACAAGTAACAAATTTGATACATGCAAATTTCTTTCAGTGAAGTTTTTTCTGTAACGCTATGTTCTGTTCTCCTGAAAAAGGAGGGAATTGAACTGAAAAGGAGGGAATTGGATGTAGCCTCCAACCACCACTCTGAATGAAGACGTAAATAGAAGTATTCATAGCTGAAAGGTAGATTTGCAGCTCTGTGTTTTGCATAATTTTTACTGGAGTGTGTACGTGTACTTGTGTGTACTGGTTCAGGTGCACGTTAAACTGCACATAATTCAAAATCTTCCTCCCAGCTCCTAAGGGGTACTGTTACACTGATACAAATAATTAACAGTATTAATATGGGCACACTGTTCCTTTGATGATAAAGAAAAAAATATTTGATATTTAAAAATATTAAACTGAAGGTCCTTAAAATTACAGTTAGTTGAGTAAACCTGTCCTGTAGTAATGCTAAATGGGATGTTTTATTACATCATCCTCTCATTTTTCTGTAAGGAGAGGTTTGGTTTTTTTCCTGTTATAATGTAATTGAAGCCTACATTTGATTGAATAGCAGTTTTTCTTTTAGAATAGGTGGTGTGGTTGTGTTGTAGTTTGGATTTTGGTGGTTCCCCCCTAGTTTATTTGTAAATTGCATATTTCAGTCACATCACAGGACTCAACCCACTCCTGTAAGTTCCTTCATTGTTGAGGGAAACAAATCATATGCTTAGCCATAAGTAGTGGCTCTTGCTTGTGTTTGAGGAAGCTGCTACCCTGAATGTCACATTTTAGTGAACCTGTCACATAGCACATTCCTTAGGTCTAACGTGAAGTATGTTTTTCTGATGTTTTGGAGATTTATTTTTTTTTTTTAATCTTAGTTAAGGCAGTTTATTGATTGGAGAAACAGTCATATGGTTCAAAGCTGTTAGAGAAACACATGATAGCAGGCTGACAAATCTGAGTGCTTATTCTATGTGTTACTATTGTTTGATGGGATGTTTTGGGTACTAGTTAAGTTAAATTCCTGCTTTTATCACATCAGTCTTCTGAGAGCCTAAGGATGTTTAATGGATACACATTATATTCTGGATTTCCAAAGACCTTAGACTTTGAATCTTCCTGTCTTTGAAGCTGCTGGAATGGGTGAAAAAATTAATAATAAGATAGTTTTGCTGAACTACACCTAAAAACATCTGCTTGCTTTCTAAGGCTGAATTTGTCATGCCACAGGGTGTGAATGGCTGAATACTTCATAGGCAAGTATTTCCTTCCCAGGACAACTCCAGGATCACTCCACTCCACTGTTCTGAGGAAAGAAGCTGAGAGCAGATTCTGTTATGTGGATATGAAGAGTTAAGACAAAAGAATATCAGGTTATTTGTCTTGTAGAAATTGTAACTTCCAGCTGCTGATAGCTTATTGATGCCAAGAATTATTTTTCTAGTGCATTTGCCAAAAAAATGGTTTAAAATGGCATCCTAAGGTACATGCTTTATCAGTTTTTTCCTTGTCTGCTTAGTGTAAATTAACTTTTATTCTTAAACCTCAGGTGATTTCCTCAGAACTGAAGTGTAAGCAATTTCAGGGCATGTCATTAGAGTAATGGAAGATCCCAAAGAAAATACCAAGTTTCATGGGATGTTGTTCTTGTGGGAAGTTGGTTCTTATGACTATGACATGGTGACTGACCAGGGCTGGAGAGGAAAGGATTGCTATACTTTGGTGGTGGTTCTTTTGGGACAACTGATGTGGAGGAACAAAGTTTAGCTGCTAAAGAATCTGAACCAAAAAGACAGGACTGTAAAGTCAACAAATCAGATACTCCTTTTCTGGCTTCAGTGTCCCATGTAGGGATCCATGAGCTGCTTTCTTCCAAGTGCCTGGATATAAGAGGTCAAATGCTCTGCAGTTTACCACAATTTTTCTTTTTAGAGTGAGTATGGTTACCAAGGTAAGACTCAGATTCTAGCAGTGACATGTGATTGAAAAGTAGCTGACTGATGCTTAGGGCAAATAAGACAGATGTTATATTGCTAGGAAAAAAAAATATGTTCAAAGAACTGATGATGGTCTTGGTCTTTAAGTTCATAGAAAATGATTCTCTACTAGTTTTTAAAGTAATGTGATACTTCAGATGCCTGTGACACTGCTGTGTGTGGCTATGTAAATAGTGTCCCTCTGGCAGCTTGCTCTGGTTGCTTCTGAAGTAGGCAGCTGTTCGGAAGGACTGGGGCATCTAACAGATGCTATAAAATTCTTTGCAAGAACAGTGGACAGATATTCGTGTTCTACAGAAACATAGAATTAGCTTTCAATGCAGTCCCTCTTCTGAATGTATAATATTAATCTTCAGATCCTGATGATAAAATAAATAAAACATCTGTCCTGTTTGTCATTTTTGTTTTGAGTCTAGTTAAATTAACAGAGAGATTAAGCAAGGTCTTGACTAAGTCCTGTGACTGTTCACATTTAAGTAGTCAGCTCTGTAGGTCTTTTGCAGAAAAAAAATTATTAGGTATGACTTCAGTATTCTCTGTAGGAAAAAGTGTCTGTGCTTGTGTGTTGACAGCTTGTGCTGGGTGCAGATACAGAAACAAAGTGTTCAGGGTTCCAGTGTGACTAGTAAAAAGACAAGAGTAACTCTATTAGGTGAGATTTGAATACTCATGAGTTGCATACCTAAATTTCATGGAGCAAATGTTTATTTCTTCCTTCACTTGTATTTAATGGCTGTCTTTTTTGTTGCACAATGTGTAAATTAAGTTAATATTTTAAGTATTGTATTAATCTTGCGGTCATTTTGTTGCATGAAGATCTCATCATGTTTCTCAGAAATTTTATGTGATTTTGTTTCACTGAAAAGTGGAATTTTATTATTTTAAGCTCTCGGTTCTTGTGTATATATGCAAGTCCACTTCTCTCTGTCTCAAAATAAGAAAAGTGTCTATAAAAGGTACCTTCTGCACATTTCTGCAAGTCACTGTCTGGCAGACATGTCAAGTTTTCTACTAGACTATAGCTGCCGCTGTTCACTGTTTAGTGTTTGTCCCCATGAGTGTAGTGCCAGATCCAGACATACAAAGAATAGCCCATATCCAAATCATAGTTTAGATAGTTTGACAGCTGTCAAATACAATTTTTTTTTCCCTACCTCATTGCTACAACATATGCTGCTCTCCAGGGGAGACAAAAGCTTTCTGTTGATAACCTTAGTGCTTGGCTTCTGTTGAGATGGCTGAGTGCTGCTGAACTGTGTCCTAAAAATTACTGTGGCATATAAGCCTATACAGTCACTCATGTGTCTGCTATTGGGCTCTTCCAGAATCCTTAGTGTGGTTGACAGAGCAAAAGTAGTTGAACTGAATGCCTTTGCATGTAGTCACCCTAGCTCCTCATTCACTGTTCAACTCACTATTGTATCATCATTCTCCTCATTAAGTATCTAATTACTTTAATAGGCTTTCCTGACACCTTTTTTCCCCAATTATGAAGTGGTTGCCTGATGGTTTAGAGATGAACTGGAAGACCTTATCAGAAATGAACAACTGCCATGACAGAAGCTGCAGGTTTATGACAAGGAGCTGCAGGGCAAAGTGAAAAAGAATGGGTAAAGGTTTAGGTATTAGTGCCAAGATATTCCAGTGAGAAGGTAAAGGATTAGGCTCTGTGGTACTGTCAGCATAGTAGTTCTGCCAGTACTCATTAATAGAGCAGAAGCTTTAATTGAAGAAAGCTGCATTGAGTCAACTTCCTTCCTTCTTTAAACAGTGTTGATTTGACATTGGTGTGTGTGTGTGTGTTGGATTTTTTTACTACTTTTTTTTCTTTTTATTCTTTTAATGTTGGTTAAGAGAGAAAATTTAGTTAATTATTTTGATAATTCTAAATAGATGGTTTATTTTAACTTCCAAGTGTTACATTTGTTAAACTATTCTTGTTTTAATTAGTTCTCATTATTTTCTTGAAAGGAGCTGACAATATCAGAAAATACTGGAGTCGTTACTACCAAGGATCCCAAGGGGTAATATTTGTACTAGACAGCGCCTCCTCGGAAGATGATCTAGAAACTGCTAGGAATGAGCTGCATTCTGCTCTTCAGCACCCACAGTTATGTACTTTGCCGTTTTTAATACTGGCCAATCACCAAGACAAGCCAGCAGCTCGCTCAGTACAAGAGGTATGTGTCAGCTTCTTGCCTGTTTGTATTTACTTTCTGCACACCACTGATCCCTTATCACTTATACCCTGACATCCTGGTTAAGGACTGGCCTCAGTTTCTTCTTTACTGTAAGTATGCAGACCAGCAACACTCCCAGTCCCCAAAAACTTAGTCCACTGCACTCTATACAGACTTAGTTGCTCTGGAAAACAGACAAGTAATACTTGGATACAAGCAGATCTTCTGCTTTCACCATATTTTGCTTAAGGGAAGAAAGATGGTTTTAAAACTACTCTTGTGAAAAGCTGCTGGGACAGTGATTTTTTTGTTTAACTTGGGTTTTTATTTGCTATTAGTTTTAATTTTGCACTGTTCCATTACTCCATTCTTTTCCACTGCTTAAAGCAATTTGTTGCAGCCATAGGTTGTCTTTTTTATGTAAAAGCTTTTTTCTGAACGGCTGTATACTGATTTGAGGTCAGAATTGCAATTCCTGTTCTGAAGTCCTGAACTGTTTCTCATCTTCCTGTTCCAAGGAGTAATGTTTTTGTCTAATTTTTAGCTATCACACAGTAAATTATGTAATTGTTCTATTCAGTGTACCTTTCGCATTTCAGTTTCTGAGAAATTTGTCTTGTCTACATTCCTATCATGTCAGATACATTTGAGGAAATGCTGAAAATTACTTCTGAAATTGTAGGAAGAAGTAAAATTGGGTTGTGTCATTCTGTTCATAAATGTCATTTAGAACACTCCTCCTCTTAAAGATTATATGAGGAATCTGTTTGTTCTGTGATTGCAGCAGAGTGAAAACTGTTTCAGCACCTTACCGTGTTGCTGCTTTGTATTTAAACTGATTCTTTCTTAGATTCTTCTTTTTCTGAAATATGAAGTTACAGACTTCGAGCTCAGAACAAATTGATCTGTAGCATAGCTGCTCTTAGTACAGTATAGTTGAACATACAGCCTTTTTTTCTTTATTCCTACTTATGTCTTCTTTCTGATTCAAAAGAAATTAAGCTTATTATATGTTAGGAAATGGCATAAATGTAAGTGGAGTATAGCAGTGTTTTTAAGAAGAGATTGTGACAGGTTTGTAAACTACACTGTAAAATATTTTTAAAAATTGTTGGTTCTTTTCTCTGAAAATTCATTCTTAGGAGAAAGGAAAAAAAATGGAATTTGGAATGAAAATATCAAGTTACATAAAAAAGTAAACAAAATTTTGCAGGGATAGAAACTATAAGTTCTAGGTCTTGTTCATGTAAATAACAGACTTAGAAAAAAGTAATTAATACTTAAAGGAAATGTAATATGGATTTTGATATGTAAGTTTAATAATTTGGCCTGGTTTATTATACAGCATAAAAGCAAATTTGGCCTAGCTTATTGTACAGCATAAAAGCAAAAACCTCCCACTTAACAAACGAAAATATCCTGAGACAAAACTGATTGGATTTTATCATCCAAATATAGTCTATATGCCTTGGCTTTAACTTTTTCATAGAGCAATACAGATCACATTTTTCATCATCAGTAGGACTGTTTCTTATATGATTGAAGTATTTCTTATTTTACTATATTTTTCACTTTTAAAGTGGCCAAATTTGGTTCAATATTAAGTGAAGTTTTTTCTAGCAAATAAAATTTAAGAAATGTTCTTTTTCCAATTTCATATTAATAATGAATGCAATGCCAGTTGGTTTGCTTAACAGCAAATTATACTTGTAACTCTCACATTTTGCAGTTGAACTCACATGGATAGACTTTTGGGCCTGAACTGAATTTTCTGTGTATTTAGACTTAACATTTCTTTTCTTTTATTGGCAGTACCCTCATTTTCACCTCATTCTTCATTACCAGTTGCTTGAGATCTCAGTAGGGTAATAGATCTCTATATGCTTACAATAACATTTAAATGGGTTTCTACTACAAGCTTTAAAAAAAAATCTTACAGTTTATTATGGTGGCAGACAAGTCTTGATTGCTAATGTATGAGTACAACAGAATGTGTGCAGAATACAACAGTTTTGTTAAATGTGCACAGTACATACATATTCTCAGGGAAAAACTCACACTGAATCCAGATCTCAGTGATTTTGAAGATCTTTAGTTAAGAGTACTGGAAAGAGAAATTAAAAGAAAAATTAAAAAAAAGGAAAAAAAAAGAGAGAGAAAATGTCACAAAGTTGTTACATCGTCTCTGAAAAAATTATGATCTGTTTTTGCTGTTTATACAAAGAAGAAGCCTTCTTTGGTCATTTTGACCAGTGTTGAAATGGTAATTTCTTGCTTTCCTAATGCTTTGCTGTGCTATTTTCCTCCTTATTGAGATGTGGAATAGAAGTAAAATGATGAATTGCAAGATCATTGCTTATATAAAACAAACATATTAAAGTATGTAACAAATGTAACATGTTGAGCATTGAGACTTTTATTAGAAATTTTTGCAGAACGAAGTCCATTAATTATAGGTATTTTTTTAATATTTTTCATGTGTTAGAAGACAGATGAATCACAGTTGAAATTTAAAAATATGTATGCATTTTTTTAGGCAACAAATTGCCTTTCTTTAATGGATATGAAAGGATTCCTTGGAGTATAATTAAGGAAAATGTCTGAGTTGAGTGGTGCATAATAGGAAATGTAGAAAAATATTTATCTACAACAAAAATTCTTCACAAAACTGTGCAAGTGCCAAGCAGTTTCTGCAACAGATGTTAGTTATATTTTTTGCTGGGAAGTGCAGTTGCTTCAGTTTTTCACAATGTTGTACTTTATTTAATGTGGTTTTTTTCCATACATTGCTTAGGTAGAAATGATACTGTAGAATCTACGTGCTGTAAGTAATAAGCAATGTCATGAATAGTTCAATTCACAGCTATAATAGGTACTTGCAAAAATATCCAAATAACTTACTTAATTTATGAAATGCAATTTAACCTAATTCATTTTGCAGAATATACTTCATATTACTGTAGTAACCAGGGAAAATTACAGGAGAAGCCAAGCTGAAATACTAATCAGTAAATGTAATCCTTTTTTTCCCTGAGTTCTGTTGCTGGTTATCTGTTTTCTAGTTATATTTTGATTTTTAAATGAACTCAAGAAAGTAACTTTGGCATGGCATTTCATTTCAGAAACTATAAGTAAAGGTGTTTCTCTTATGTAGACTTCTTTGGTGGTTATTCTATCTTCCCATGTCAAAAATATTTGTAAGTTTTTTTTTTTTTCCTGTGACAATAGCATGTATTTAGACATATTTGAGTATCTGCTAAGTCCATGCTGAAATAAAGACTGCATATATTAACCAGGCTGTAAAACTGATACAATTGTTTTTGTTCCAATGGGTTTGCTCCAGAATAACTTTATTTTACATTGAAATTACAGTAATGAAGAATTAATCCTATATAAGTCAGTTCTGACTGTAGTTTTGGAAAACTTACGAAATAGCAAATAAAAACTTTTACAAATGAAAAATAAATTTAGTTATTCAGCATATGAGGGAAGGTGGTGGCATATCAGTTTGGCAATGGTTTCCAAAATACAGGCTGCAGTTCCAAAACAATTTATCTAATTATACGTTTTTTAAGTATCTTTCTGACAGAATGTGCTTTTACTTTTCCACACAAAAGTACTTTTGATTGTTGAAACTGGTTTTGATCAGTCAGATTTCTCTTACAGTGTTAACATATTGCAGGAGAGTAATGGTGATAAAAGTGCTTCAAATTGCTTTAAATGGGAACAGGCATTACTGTGATTATCAACTTGTTAATTTTTATTTTGGAATGTGTGCTACTTTGTGTATTAGTACCCGAAGCTGGATGTTGCAGTGGATTCTTGTGAGTTGAACCAGTGTGCACTTTTCTCCCAGGTCAGAGCAGTATTTAGGAGCTGCATGTATTGGAAGTTGTCTGTAGCCACTATATTTTAGGAGCAGGCTATTCTGGATGCTTGTCTGGATCAGTTTAGGACTCCTGGAGGCCATGTAGGACTGGCCAAAGGAGGAACCAAACTGATCTAGTCTTTCCAGTTCACTGGTGAAGCAGCTTCTTGTTTGGTAGTGTGTTGACTTTGGGATGTTTCTATTTTTATATTTAAGTCTCTTTTTAAGATTCTAGGTGCATTAGATGATCAGTGCAGATCCACTCCATTTGAACTATTCAATTCTAAGACCATATATGTGACGACATTTATTAAATATTAAGCCCCAAATGTTTCGGCGTGTGTCCTGCCTGGCTTCGTCTGGCCTTGCTGCTGGACCAAAGGCTGCAGCTGTGGTGTTTTCACCCCAGAGATGCCTTTGGCCGGCTGGGTGCTGCAGCTGGGCGCTCAGAACAAGTCCAGGCAAAATAGAAACTCAGTTTACCTTTGGTGGAAAAGGTTCAGACGGTGAAGAGAAAAGAAGTGGATTCTGCCGAGGAGCTTAGATCCAGAGTTTTATTGTAGCATGGTAGACTTCTGAATGTGGCAAGACAGCTCCAGACAGACAGACAGAGACAGAACCACGGCACAGACCCCGACCACATGGTCTCGTGTCCTTTTTAAGCCCTGGGGACAGGGGGAGGGGACGGACAGGTGAGGGCCAACCAGGTATGAGCAGGGGAAGGGTCAGGGGATGTGGACGCTGGGAGAAACCAATGAGCCCAGGCCTGGGGGGCTGGGGGGCATCTGCCAATCACACGATGCCCTGCTGGAAGGTGCCAGGCAGGAGGGCACAGGGGGAGGGGGAAAGGTTGGTGTACCTAAGGGGGATGGGATAGGTGAGAGGAAATGGGACACACTGCAACAGACATTCATACATTATAACCTGTAGGTGGGTTTGTATTCAGTTATCCTAAAATTCAGGCAAATAATAAATTTCTTTCATATATTTAAATTGGTCACCACTAGTAACAGGAGAAATCACTGCAGATCTGTTCTAAATTCCCTTTAAAAAAAAAAAAGATAAAACATTTTAATATAGACTTACTAGTTAACAGTAAATCAACCTATTCTCAGCCTATTTTAAGATTATACCATTGTTTTAAATATAGTTGTCGGGAAAAGAATAGTGTGGAAAGCTTATGCTGATCACAAGTGCTGAGTTTTTTTTCTTGCATACAAGACCTTACTTTAAATTTGACTTGATGGGGATGTGAAACTCCATTGGAGAGTCATTTTGATTGTCCTTTTTTTCTTTGATATACGAAGATCTAAAAAAATCTTTTAAGTGCAAACAATATTTTCAAAATTGACTGTGAAAGATTTGTTGCTTATTTACATAGATTGTGACGCATTTATCTTTTTGAGATTATATGGATTTTGAATCACTGACAGCGTTTAATTAGGTTTTCTATTAGCAGAATAGTGGAAGGTAACTCTCCTAATGAAAAGAGCCATCTTAAGGCTGTGAGGGCTGCTATCTATTTCTCTTCTAGTTTCTTCTCTGTTGTTTATGTCTAGAAATAATTTTGTACATAAAGTGTCTTCTTGAAGCCTTAAATATCTTAAAACTAAATAACCAAGAGAATGCTCAAGTTTGTCAGCATCTGTGGAGGCTCTTACTGGTGGTGGGGATCTGGAGCATGCTGCAAATTGGGCTTTCTAGCTAGGCCTGCCAATGGTCTGAGTTGGCTACTTAGTATGACAGGCTCAATTCCAGGATGTAATCACTTCTTTATATTCCAATGTCTTTGTACTGTTTTTCCATAATTCATGCTGTTTGTGGTTTCTGCTAGTTAGGGGAAAATGGTTCCTCTTTGGAAACCCTTTCAGTGTATGAGTAATAGATGTCATTACTAGCAATCTGAAAAACTGCATTGAACAGTGACTATTAAAGAGGTTTAGCTTCAGAGACTATGTAGTATCTTAGCTCACAGATTTGAGCAAATGTTTTCCCCAGGAGCAGGTACTGCAAAAACGTAGCCTACAACCAAGAGTGAAAATGAAACTTTTCTCTGCAGTCTGTCCCATCCTCACCCTGGTCAAGCCTCTCAAATCTGAGTTTTCAAAGACCAGCTGTTGCAAATCTGTATGCTTTGTGACAGGGACATCCAGAGCAAAGTTAAATCGGGGACAGATTTTTGGTTCCTCAAGGAACTGTTTCTGAGATGATTTATCTTCAGATTACTGCAGTAAATAGCCAAAATATAGATTCCTACCCTGTTTTTGAGATCATAGTGACCTTAGTGACCTTAATATTTGCAATCCCCTCACTGCAAATACTTCTTTTCGTCCAAGGTGTATCCCCTGATATTTGAAGATTGTTTTGGAGCTGGACTCTGCTATTTTGAGTATTGGCTGCTTCCTTCACAACTGCGGCCTTTGAGGGAACAGAAGAGTTATTTGTCAGACTTCAGTTATGAACACATTTGCAGGAGAGGAGAATATTATTGAACTAGTGTTTAGACAATAGTAGTTTTGCCCTGCTTAGAACAATGAAGAAGTAACTCCTATTTGTGTTTCTCATATGAACTTCCATACTGATTAAAAATTTCATCATACCTATTAGGAAAAAGGTTTAGATATAAAAGGATCCTATGATAAAAATATATATATATATAAAAAATGCAATCTAAAAAGCTAACCAATTTTAATACATGTGAGTAGATCCACATCCTAGCTAAATTTGAACAGCAAGCAATTTCATGCAGTTGCAAGACTGAATCCAAACAGTAACCACATGTTTTCCTTGCCTGAGTTTGTGTTTCAATCATGTTTTAAAAGAAACAAAGCCATAACAGGTAAAATTGTCAATATATTCATTAGATAAAAAAATGAATTGGTATAGTTGATAATGTTTTGGTGAATAATATCACTTAGTAAAGCTTAATATTGCTGTCCCAGTGTATGTGGGACAAAGAAACAAAAACTTAACAAAGAAAAGTATCTCTCTGAATAGTAAATTCCAGTTGTGCTCTTGACAAATGTGTGAGTCTGCAAGGAAATGAGTTCAAAAACTGCCACTAGAAACTCTGATTTGGAATGGTGTTCCTGAAGATACCAAAAAAATTGCTCAAGCACACCTGCAAAAATGCACATATTACACAATGTACAAGAACACAAAGAGTAGGAGTAGCTAAGACACAGGAGCAGAAGTCCTGTCCACATACACCCATTTCACAACATGAAACTGTATTCAGAGAAATAAATCTCTTGATTGGCCCTTTGTAGAGAATGGTGCCAGGTACACATCCGCAAAAAAAGCAGCTGCATATCTTGGAGTAGATGTTAAAGAATATTGCTGTATATAGTTTTGAACACCAGACGTGGATTTTTGCAGCACTATTTGGGTCTCCAAATGGTTGTTTTATATGCATATAGATGTTGTGTACTTTAAGTATTTATTTCATCAGCAGTATTAGTTTGCTTGCTGGCTTCTTTGCCTCCCCCATCTTTCAGGTGTGACGGTCTATCTGTACGACTATGTGATTAACTGGTTTGGACCTAAAAATTAGTTAACTACTATCCTTCCTCAAGGTCTTATTTTTAAATAAATTCAGATGAGAAGAAAATTGGATAATTGGCATACAGGCAAGAGGTGGGAGGAAGGTGTAAAACTAGAACTGGTGTGGAAAGTTGGAGGTGTGGGCATCAAAAATACAGTGAGAGTTGAACCCTTCTACCTACCACATTACTTCTCATGCTTTTTTGGCTTATCCCTCTACAGTGAACCATAGTAAAGGAAGATTATACAGGAAATACTGGAAAATAATCTTTCCCTCTTACTTAAAAATGGATGTTCTAGAGTAGGTGTGCAATTGCTTTTACTGGACTTGAGAGAGAGATAGGAAAGAAACATATTTTCACTATGTTTTGAAAATTTAGTGTCTTTGTTGACTTCCAAGCAAAGAAGGAAGACAGAAAATGTTGTTCAAAGAGGAGTTGGCTGTACTTGCAGAACTAAACACAATGACTGTAAAGATAGAGCATAGTATCTAAAAATAAAAAGTAAATTTATGAGAGAAATTCTAAAATGCTTTCAGATAGAAACCTATATGCATAGTTTAGTAAATGTTTTTCATAAATATTTGTATACTTACAAATGCTTATATAGTATTCAGTAAGGACTGTTATAGAAGTGTGCAGCTTTTTACAGTTCTTTCTGAAACCTTTTTTGCTTGGTAAAAATTTGGTGTGTTTTAGTAGAGAATTAAATTAAATCCTGAGGCCTGTTGGATACAAATCTGAGCACACAATCATTATGACTCTTTTGAGCCTCTAGGTCTGTGATATTGCTGTTCTGGGTAATTATTGAATGCTCAAAAATTTAATTACTGTTAGTGACATCTTACATGAACAAGAGAAGTCGTATTTCTTTTAGAATTAATAACTATTACAAATGGAACAAAATAGTGGCTATATAACTACTTTCCAAATATAACTCTACCATTTTAGCAAAAATGGTCTCAGGATCAGTTGAAAAATAATGGAAAAGTATTTAGCAATGCATCGGATCAAGTTTGTGAAAACTCTTCTATTGTAAAAATGATTTAGTATGTGTTTTTCTTTCAAACACCCATCTTACATAGATATACGTATGTATATGTACTAGAATGAAATCTTGAGTTCAATAATACAAGCTTCTGCTTTTTAAAAGATGAGGACTTATTCTTCTATTTTTCTTTTTAGTGCTAAAATAAGTTTGCTGATTAAAGGCAAGTTAAATATACTGTGAACTTTGTATTTAGCTAGGAAAAGATATTTTTTTGTAGTGGAACTACATAATTTATATTTGGTACTCAATATAACAAAGTAAATTTTAAAAGAAATGTTTTTCAAGTTGATTATGATCACATAATCTTCATTCCATTAGAGTAGGTATGCAGAGTATGAAATTAATTTCTGGCCACAGTCCATTCTGCAGGAATTACACACTCACACACATGGGAAATCATGTTGAGCATCTTAATTGATCATGTCAGGGAAGTTCAACAATAACCATAGCAGGAGAAAATCTATCCATTTTATATCTATGTAAGTATTTCAAGTTGGATTTTAATTATGTGCCACAAAAGTAGAAAATTTTCAGCTGCATCAATAGTACCTACACTGTGACACAGCATAGGTTATTATTGTCGGTAATTACCAACACCCTGAAGACCTTGCTGGAAATATGTGTATGCAGAATTTCTTAAAACCTGCATCAAATAGAAGGTGCTCAGAGCTCAGCCTGAGCATGGGAGGCTCTCTGTTCCCTATGAAACTCAAAATTTCTGAAGATGCTTGAGGAGAATTTCTCTTGAAACTGAGCTGCAGCATGAGGAAAAACAAAGCTGAAAATTGAGGTGTCATAGGCCTATCAGAGGCTGGTTCTTTAGATTTTTGAGCGTAAAATTCCTATGAGCGAAAACAAACCATAAATCTCTGGAGATGGAGATGTTGGCATGTATGTGAGAATTCATGAAACAATGATGTTTTCCCAAGTGACAGGATGGGGAAATGATCATCTTTGCATCAGTGGTCTGGATGTTACTGAAACAATGCTACAATTGTCAAAGGCCAGGAAGGAAACACATACTACTCGAAGGTGAGATTAAATTCCTTCCTATCCATTCTCAGTTTTGAGCTCATTTTTTTTACCTGGCATTCTTTCAAGCCATTATGCTCCTGGAAAAATCTTGGATGCTCTCCGGGTGTGGTGGATGACAAAAATCAAAGACTGTGGTGAGCTTGATTGCTGGACAGGACACTGCTGTTTTTGCAAATGAACTAGAGAGAAGGCGTAACAGGAGAAAGGGAAAGGGACTGCTGACAAGTCTCATGCACCTCTTTCCCTGTTACTTCCCAAGACTTTGCTGGCAGTAAAGCAGAAGAGATGAGTAGAGAGCATTCGGGGGTTCAAACAAAAACAAAGAATGACATGGAGTTCTGCAAGTTCAAAAGTAGTGAAGGGCCCCACAGTTCAGAGACTATGAGGATGCAGTACTGAGTTTTTGCTTAAAGAAAATTGGAGCCATTGAAGGCCTTCTTCTATAGCAATATAGGCTCAACAGTGTCCATTATTTCCTCAGAAACCACTTCTGTTCAGTGCATAATGACTTTTGGTTCAAAAAGAGGAAACCATTTTCCCATCCACTTGCAGTGATTCAACAGCAGATGCAGACATGCTTCTGAAGAAACATGAATTATCCACTCTAGCATCTGGGAACAATTGTCTTCATAAGACTAGAAGCAGGGTTTTGAATATAACTACATTATTCTAATGATGATTTGTTGATACTGCAGCATATCATTAGTCATGCTGGAATCTTTATAAGCATAAATGTTTTCTCAAAATAGTTTAAATGTTTAGAAAATCTATTACAGCAGTCTGACATGAAACAGTAACTTCTGTTAGAATCTGAACAGCCTGAAGTTTTGAGTTAGTCTAGAAAGAACTTTCTGAAGGATCATACAAATTAACTAGGTAACATATTTTAAAAAAGGCAAAGTTAGACAATTTTTCACTTGAAAATGTGTTCATTTATTATTCAGATTTACACACATCATCCTGATATTTCTTCCTACTGTTTTAAGAACCAGAGTCTTGACAGTATATTGAATAATCCATTCCTGTGACTACATATTTCTCAATATCTTTGCTTTTTCTGATCTTTTCTGTTATATTTAGTTGTTCAGATTCTGATTAGATGTGAAGTTGCAAGGGTCAGAAAGCCTGTGCTGTATTAATACTGTCTTAAAAGTAAAGACAGTATTAATGTGTGGGCATCTTTAAAGTTAATGCATGCTGGAGTTGCATTTCAAGTATTAATAGGCATCTATTTCCTATTAATAGATGTGTAAGGCATCTAGCAAACTGATTAAAAAAAAAGAAAACCAACAAAAAGCCCAACCTGCTTTAGTGAATGAGCTTTGCTTAAAAGACTTTTCATTTCATCCACATATATCTCCAGAGGTAGATAATTCGGATTACTGCATATACTGTTATATATTTGTTACAATTGCATTATTTATTTAAAAATAAGTTGTTTCATCTGTCTCTCTGTTAATACAAGCTTATTCTGTAAATTTTTTAAAAATATTTTTTCATAATGTATTATTACAGCATTTATAGTCTCATTTTGGTTTTTGTGTTACTCTGGTAATAAATACTAGGAAATAGTTTACCACATTTTGTGAAACATTTAAGTACTTTAAGGATTTCTTTGCTTTCCTATAGGTTTGTTCTGTTATAGTAATTCTGCTACAACAGACCATACATTAACTACAAATCTATTACAGATATTCTGTTCCAATTTGTTTACCTTTGTTCCTTGTTGCTAATTATGCCTTTACTCATGGCTGAGGATAAAGGGAGTAAGAGAGTGAAATTTGAGTCACTCTCTAGGGCAGGCAAAGAAATCTTTTCAGAGCTGTAAACAAAAAGATGCTCTGCAACCAATGTTCCAGGAAACAATCAGATCCCTTTAGCTGCAACAGCATCTAGTGGCACAGTGTATATTTGTTGTTTTAGAAATACATAACTCATTTTGAATAAGCAGTATTAATGCATGTGATATCTGTAACCTGTGTTTTCACAGACCCTTATTAAACAAGTCAGTGCTCTTCATTGAGTAATTTGATCTGTTCTGTGATTCAAAATTTATTACTTAAAATTATTACAGTATTTTAAATTTTTTAAATTTGGTTTGGGCTTTATTGTTTTTGTGGTTTTTACTAAAAAATTGCCCTATGTATGTAAAGGACAAACAGAGGCCACAGACATGGTACTGTACATTCTTGAAGTATTGCACGTGCCTGCACATCTGTCATGTAGCAGAAGAGTTTAGACTATGTAGTTTTTGCTTGACTACATTTTTTGTGGACATGCTACTTGTGTCATTTCTCATGAAGTTCAGAACGTATGATCTGTTTAAATTAAAGTCATAATTGAATGAAAATTGATGTTGACTCATTTTGGAATAGCTAAGTATTTATGTGATAGAGAGAAAATCTCCATTATCTTTCATTATTATTTATCTTGCTAATTTTCTTAAAGTGAGTTTGAGTTTTATTGAAACCTCAATCTTAAAACTTTAAAAATACTCTTACTCTTGTAAAATCTTCAGAAAAACAAGAAAAAATATTTTAAAGCCAAAATGGACTGTTGTTAAAATGGGGGAAAAAAGCTTAGTATTTTTCTATTCTGATTTATTATACAGAAGGCTGTTTTTTTACAAAAAAGGGGTTTTTTTCTTCTTCTTCTTTTTTTTTTTCTTTTTTTCCCTCCACTATTCTCAGTCTCTTTTGATCATTGATCTGGGTGACCCCACGCTCAGGGGTTTTTTCTTCATTTGACATGGACAGATTTTTGAAGTATAGCTCTCCTTTGGGAACCTCGGGCAGTTCCACTTGACTAACCTGTGATCTAATGAGCAGTAATGCAGGGTTACAGTGACCATTTTGTTTGCTTTGAGGGAGGATGGCTAGACAGAGAGTGGGAGAGAGGCGGTGTCTGCTGAGAAAAAAGATGCAGGGTGATCGAACAGTGTGAAAAAGACTTGTTAGCCCACATTAGTGTGCCTGATTTACTTCACAACAGGTCAGGAAAGGCCAAAGGCAGGGTTGTCATTAAATTGCAAAGTTGAAAATCCCGGTATTCAAAAGCATTCAAATTTCTGAAAGTTGTAAATTAGAAAGTTTGTGGTTCATGTTGAATTTGGCAGAAAGATATACAGAAGTACCAGCTTCTATAAAACATGAATGGTACATTATAAAATCATGCTGTAAATAAAAAGAAAACCAGCTTTTTAAAGTACTTTCATGGTTGACTGTTTTACAATGAGACTGGGTGCGAAAGAAAGGCCAAACACTAACAAGGTCGTTGCACTTTCTTTATGAGCCCTGGGGACCCCTTAATTATGTGCCCGTGCTGCTTATTTTGAGATCTGTAGAATGTATGTGTACACGTGTTTGTATAATATATAATTTTTATTTGTATGTATTAAATCTATACACATATGTATATACACATGAATATGTATGTAAAAATAAGATTTTAGCTCAACTTGCCCAGGAATGTAGATTTTGAATCTTCTGCATCATGTTATGATACTTTTTTGCCCTCATATCCTTGATTGTTTCTCTTGGAGCTAACATTAATCTTCATGCCTTTGATCTTGAAATAGGCATAGATTTATCTTAAATTTACATTTACAAATGCAGACACACACAAAAATTGTCTTTATGTACTAAAAAGTTATTTTTCTAGTAGTAAAGCTTGCTTCTGAGCACTTGAATTAGACTTGACAGCCTGCTGCTTTGAAATTGCAAAAATGAAAATTTGAAGCTACCTATTCCTGAAATTACATTTACTTTTCTGTTTTATTCACTTTCTTGGCAGTGGCCTGAATCTCCATGAGTTGAAGAGTACAAGCAGTTGCATTGATAGCCTTTAACTCATAGCAAACTCTTGTCATTGCTATTTCTGATCTGGCTGGCTTTAGTGAAAATCGAAGTGCAGCCTTTTAGCTATATTATCATTGTGCATTGTAGCAGTAGGTAATAAAACAAATGGGTGGTCTTAGGGGTAAGGTGCTTTTTTTCTGTCTGCTACCAGAAGTTTCACTAATTGATTCTTACTTCTGTTGGCTGTCAAAAGTCAGGTTTTCACTATTGCCATACAACTGTGTTAAGTTTTAGATTGTACTGCGTAGACAGATGTGATTGTCTTGATCCTTGTGTCTTTTTGCAATTAGAAATACATGAAATTAAACAGCTGAGAAGAGCTGACCCATAACTAAGACTCTATTTCTTACCTGACTTCAGGGGGCTGTGCTCCCACTGATCATTCAAATAATTTCACTGACATTTAAGGGAGTATCTCTTCTTGGTTGAGGGGAAGAGAAGACAACAGGATGTCAGGCTTCAGTGTTCACATTGAACATTAACTTTTGGTTTTAACTTGTATTGGATTATGTATTCGTATGTGGTGCCAGATTATTTTTGGTTTATCTTGGTCATGTTTTGTTTACAGTAGATATAAGGTATAGTTTTACCTCCTGATAACCTGAGGTTTAACAGTTGAATGTGGGTAACAAAGTACTTTTTTATATTCAGTGCTGCATTTATCAACTAATTTCACAGTATGTCATTCCTGTTTTTAACACATTGTAAAATTCACTTTTTATTAGAATTTGAAATAGGATTAGTGTATTTTGAAACAGCATGGTGTTCAAAGTAGCTTGGTTGTTACTATACCCAAACACTAGTCTCAAAAAAAATGTGCTATGATATGTATGTTTCCATTTTCTCAATTATTTTAACTGATATTTAGTTGCAGCAGCTTGGTGGACATACGTTCTAGGAAACTCTGCATTGAGCTAGCTTTCTCTGTAGCTTTAGGTCATGTTAGTCAATGGAAACTTATTAGGGCATAAAATGATGGGGAAATGTTTAACAAATCAGAATACTGAATCAAGGTACATTTAAGCCTTACTAGTATTCTCTTTCCATTTACTTTCTCCATTCCCTAAATAATGTTGTCTGTGCAGTCTCTATGCACTCTTTATTAGCTCTTCTATTTGATTTAATTATTCAGTTACTCAGTGTGTCTGAATTAAGTCATCTCCGCCAATCTGCTTATTACAAAGCATTTGGTCAGTGAGAAGAGACTAATGTCATCTTGCTAGACTAATTTTTGTGGGTCTGTGTTTAGGAATCAAGACACTGGAGCAGTATTTCAAAATTGATTTATAAAAAATAGTCACTTCAAGAGTGTATTATAGATACTGCCAGTCACAGGCTCTGGGAGAGTAAATATTACTTACTCATGTGAAGAAAAGGGAAATTTTCCTATGTTCTTATTATCTTTCCTTAAGATGTGAATAGCTTTTGCTGGTTGGTGCTTTAAAAACCACAAAAAGTCTACTGCAACATAAACGGTTTTCATATAAATTTGCCAGGTATTATATGAAATTATTAAGTTCTTTTTTGATGGTAATATTGTTGCTTGATTCAGGAAGACAGCCGACAAAAGAAGATGGGATACAGCCAAATGCAGGCTTCTGGAAATTTTTTTTTTCCCAGTTCATAGTTACATTTTTAGAAAGCATTTCTTTTAAGACAGAGATTTTAACTTTTGCTATAGGCATTAGAATGCAACATGCAAAGTTTTTCTTTTTTATCTGGATGTCATGATATAAAACCTCTAGCAAAACCTTCCTGTGGGTTCAGTTCCCATGGTCTATCCACTCTATAATTCTTAATAGTGTGAAGTAGTTATTATTTAATCCATATCATGGATAGGGTGCAAACACAAAGTTATTGAAACAAAAGAAGCAAAATATAAAAGTAGTTGCAGGTGCTCTTTTTCTAAAGAAAACAGGTGTGACTTCTTACATTTTTCTGAGGCCATTATTTGCATCTCAGAGCTATATTTGTGAAGTATAACTCTCAAACTGTTCTAAACTGGGAATGCAGTGGCTAATATGTTGTTTAAAGGTGAAGTGTTATGTTCTGCCAATGGACTCTGACAATTCAGTTTTTAGTACCTGTAAAATGGGTTTAAAATGTTCCCCAGATGTATTTGGCTACCTCTCCTTTTGGAAATCATTCCTTCTGTGCAATAGGAAAAAAAATTGCTTAACTAAGAAAACAAATTCAATAATGCCACCCTTTCCCTGCATAAATAAGAAGGTGGGGGTGGTAATACTATGTCTGGGAAAGGAAGCAAAAATGCATGCTTGGATATCCATTGCTGGCTGTTGTAGGGAGTGTGCTTGCCAGCAGTTTCTGGCAAGCTTATTCCTTCCAAATGCTCTCCAAACTTGCCAGACATTTAAAAAGTCTTTTGCCTATTAGTCACCTTTCACTTACTTGTAGCATTAGAAGAAATGTTTATTGACTGAAGAACTGCCTGTTTTGAAATCAGGAACATTGAATTGAGCTTTTTGTTTTGTTACATGTTGGTTTGTTGATATTTACTTGACAGCAGGGTTTAGTTAGGAATATACTTACAGGCTGTTAGTAACCCAACTGGGTCAAAGCTCAGAGGGTCTGCTCTTGTGGGTAGTAAGCTCAGGGTTTGGCTGATGTTTTTTCTGCATGTAAAAGGCATCAGATCATCAATCCCTGACCCCTGTGCAGAGGGATGGATGCTGTAGATGTGGATTGCATTTAAACAATGGCAAAGCACTTTCTCCACTTTTTGTAGAACGTAGCTGAGAGAGAATTAAAAAATCTCCTGTGTCTGGCAGTGGGGCATATAGGGCCTCTTTGTGTTAGTTTGGTTCAGTTGTGGTCTAGTGTTTGGATCCGCTTCTGTATAATATTGATCAGGATGTGTATGGGTTTGAATCTCCCTAAGGCATCTGGGGACAAAACAAGTAGCATTTGTATCTGAGCCCTAAAAAGAGACTGTTCAGAGAGAGAGGGGTTGGAGGGAGGAATCAGATACAATGAAAGAGGAGAAACTTGGCTATTGTCCTAGGTAGAAGCATGCCAGAGGGGAGACTAGAAATCTAGCTTATTGGATATGAAATATTTTGCAAAACTGTCCTTCTCAGAAGGGGTCAGATTCATAAATGTGGTTCTGTTCCTTCTACTTAATTTTCTTCTTATAGTTGCAAAATCTGAGTTAAAGAGATGCCTCAGTTGTAAGTCATTATACCAGAGGTGACTGGAGTTACATCTATCACTATATTGCACCTTCCTTCAGGGTTTTTAGATGGGAGGATGTCTGGGTCTTTTTCATGCATCTTGCTCCCTGCACTTACATGTTTGACTGAAGTAGAAGTGTAGTATTGGAGCATGTCAGTCTTTAAATGTAATTGCTTGTCATCTCTGAGGTACTGAAGCAGTCTGCCATTATTTTACAGTAATTTAAGCACTGGTAGACTTATCAGGTACAACCACAAAGCTAATGGCCTTTTAATTATTAGTGATTCCAATGAGAATTTGTATGTTAAGCAGGAATTAAGAGCTTAATGCAAAAGTTTGGACAAACAAAGGAAAACAAGACTACTAGCACTAACTGATGCTATCATTCTAATAATTGAATACTTCCAATTTTCTCCATTTCTGACATGGCTGTTATTCAGGCTGCATCACAGTGCTTTTATATGCATGGAACCTCATGTACACAAATTGAAGAAATGTGGTATCTGTCATAAGAACTGTGGTCACAGAGAGCCCCACACCACACATACGTTGCTGTTGTGGTCACAGTATTGTTGTCTTTCACTGTAGGAGTAATGCAAATAATTTAAACCATAAATCAGTATGATGGTCTTCTTGTCCTGGCTTTGCAATTATTTCAGTTTATGTTTTCTGAAAAGCACAATTTCAAGTATTCTGAGAACCTACAATGGCTAACTAGGAGTGCTTGAGAATACGGTGTATATTGCCAGGGTATTGTGATCAAGCAATGAAAGAACAGTTGACTTGCCCTGTTCAGGATTATCTATCAGACACTCACTGTGTTGACTAAAATACTGACTTAGTTGACTAAAATATATCAAATGTTGGAAAAATCTGCCGAATAAATAACCTAATAACTTTCTTAGGTTATTTTTTGCATCTGAAAATTGATTTGCTTTTTTGAATTAAAATTGGGTTTAAATTTTAAATTTATATTCAAAATACAAATTTTAGTGTACTTATATAGCTATATGTTGCTTTACAACCTGCTGGAGAGCAAGACCTGCAAATTAATTGAAAGAGGCAGTGATGTTCTCTGACATTTCAACATTGTCATTCAAAACCTTTCTTGACACTTTGGAGAAGATTTTGATTTCTTTGATATCAGTTTGTATTCTCCTTTATTGCAGTAAGTTCTGACATGGCATTCTTGAGTTTCCTGAGACATAGAAAATATAGAGCATCTTCTAAGTAGTTTATCTGTTGTAAAGAAATTACTCTGCATGTTTGATTAATTTCAGTATGTATTAGTATTAGTATTTTCCTATGAAGGATGTCTGTCCTAGAAACAGTTGAGTCATCCTCTAAGTTTAATGCTTTTTGAGAACTACATTGATTTAATATTCTCTATTTGTGTGATCATTCTCCTCCTTGTCAATTCAGCTATGGTATTAGAGAATGCAGAAATAATCCATGGACATTTTGCTAACGTATAAGTCAAAGGTTGTAATTCTCCTTACCTTAGAGATTTAAAATTTCCTGTTACCATTTAGATTATTTAATTTGTTTCCATTTATTTTGCTTGACTTTATGTTCTTAATAGAGTATTAATTCATCTTGTGTGCTAAAAGAAATTATTTCTCTTTGGTAGTATTTCAGAATTCCCCTCTTGGGACAATTATTCAGACTATCAGCATGAATATGCAGAATGCAATTGCTAATGGATAACAACTCTTTAATTTTGATTAATATGCAAAAAATAGTGTCAGGTAGCTTGTTCAGTGAATTTGTTTGCAAGCTTTGATAAAATTCTGAATTTTTCTAGCCATGAAAAGAAAGCTGTAAATCTGAATCCCAAGTCTCTTCTATGGAACTTAAATGTTCCTTTATCAGTTACTTAGGTCTTAATTTAGACCAATGACGCATTTCAGAAGGCAGTGCAAGTTTTGTTAAAGACTGCTGTAAAGTATTACTACTTGAAATTTGTGACAACCATGTACCTATTAAAGGAATTTGCTATTTGAGCTCCACAAAAGACTCACCAAGAAACTGATGAAGTTCTATTGAAATACGGGAAAGATGTGTCAGAAATCCCGCAAAACACCACAAGATTCCACAAATATAGCATTTTTCAGCTGACTGCACTCTGGACAACTACTGTCCCTCCACAACAGTGATAGGACTGATCAGGACCATCAGTCTAACAACATCTATCACTGTTGTCTCTCTTGCATCTCCAGACTTCATTAGATGGATGCTTTGTGCAGTGTTCAGAAATAGTGAAATGGTTTTTTATCTGCAGCTTCTTTTGCTGGGACAGATGTGATTATTCACAGGATGTTTATAACTGTCTTACTCAAAACCACTCTGAAAATCTAAATTTCTGCTTATAAGTGGAAAATTGAAGTCTGTTCTTGTTGAGCAAATGTTTACTTATTGGCTCTTGAAAGACTTTCAAAAAGAGTTTAGTTCTGTCACCTTGCTATTTAAAACCTCTCTGATTTTACTTTCAGTTTCTAGATATCATAGAATGGTCTGGCTTGGAGGGACCATAAAGATCACCTGGTTCTGACCCCTCTGATGTGGACAGGAGTGCCAGCCACTAGCCCAGGTTGCTCAGGGCACCATCCAGCCTGGCCTTATCTACCCATTTAGTGGAATACTGCTGTTCCTGCAAAGGAAGGATTATGGCTATTACTACCATAAGCTTTCTGTTCATGAGCTTTCAGGCACTGAGGAAAACTTCCAAAATTAAACTTTATAATCAGTTTTCTATGGCAAGCATGTATCAATACAACCCTTCTAATCACTCAATTTTACTTCTTTAAATTGTGTGCTTGGTACTACATCTTGCAAGGTTTTCCTGTACTATGGTACTATATTTAAGGGCCATATCAGCTTTTTTGTATTTCATAACACTAGAGAATATTATTTACACATAGTATCCGAAGTTTTGCTTTAGAAGAGCCTATCTACATGTCTCTTGTAGTCTGTTTCTGAGGCTGTCAGGCTATTGTTAGAAAATACAAGAGAGGTTTTTTTTTGTCATGCAGTAGTAATCTCCTGCTTGTCTTTGCAGACCCGAGGTTTTCATCTTAAGTTTAAGAGGCAAATAACAGGGGAGAAGAGATGAAGAGGAGAAAAGCAAACTATAGGCCTATAAAATTCCTTTTCTTTCTTTTTTTCCCCCATGAAACTACTTCTGCAGAAAAAAAAATATTGACAGACAGGGTGTGCCAGCTAATGTCACCAAGCATTGAGTGGAAAGAAGAATACTAAAAAGCAGAAAATTAGAGCTGTGCTTGCCTGTTACCTCCCCAAAAGAATTGAAATTGCCAGCGTTTGGGACTCCTTGTCAGAGGCTGAGATCCTCACCTGTCTGGTGCTCTGCAAATCGGCTCTGGTGACCATCATCCCTCAGAAATGTATGTCTGAAAGCAATTAGAATTTTACCAAAGAATACTGAAAAAAAAAATTAAGTACATGTATGTCATGTAGTTTCTGAATTCTTTAAAGATAGAAACAAAGGCCACCACAGAAGCAAATTAAAGCCCCTGGGAGCTGACATGGTTATTGAAAGCTTTAACAGAGCTGCCCTGCCATAGAAACCTGCTTTCCTATTGTCATTCATTTTGGTCTCTGAAAAGAAATTTATGATCAAAGTTTTGTTTGAGCACAATGTAAGCACTCAGATTAGATTTTGGCAAAGTTAGACAGGGATTTAGATATTTTATTTTAATTTTTTTCCTTTTTTTGGCACTTGTCTTCTAGTGAGAAAAATGTTTTGCACTTAAAATGTTTTGCCCTTAAAAGAAAGAGTATCTGTTTACAATATTTTCTTGAATTACATTAGATCTGTGTTTCTTGTTTTATATCTCCTACTACTGTTTCTTGTTTTATATTTCCTACTACATGATAACTCCAATCTAGAGCATCTTTTGTGGGTGATGTAAATGGAAATACATAAATGAAATAAAACCTGTGTATACTTAAAATATTTTTATTCTTACGTTGTTTCTCTATATAAAGCTTCCACCTTGAGGATTCTCCAGCAAATGCCCACTGTCCAATTCTTCAGTTGTTATTGGCAGAAAGAGGTTTTATTTTTAACAGAATACCATAATATAATGCTTTCTAAGCATAAGAGCTAGTGATCCATTGTTTTGTTGGATAACTTATAAATTTTGCTTTAATCTGAGAGAGTCTTTTGAATGAAGGAAATTAAGGTGAGAATTAATCATAGTAGAAGTCATTTCAATCTCTAAGATGTATGAAATATAGCTTCATTTCTTTGTATTTACTGTTGACCTGCTGCGTAAGACTTTGTTGGAATAGGTTATTTCTGTTCTCCTGCTTATGTCCATATAGGAGAGTCTTGTAACTGCTCTAAATGGTAATGAAGATTCAAAGTTTTGAATATCTTGGAAATTCAAGTACAAGGAGAAGGAACATTGATTTCTGTGAAAGATGAAGTTTCTTCTCCACAAAAAAAAAAAAAAAAAAAGCTCTAAAAGATTATGACAATGAAATGATTTATTCTTATTGATAAGAGGTAATTTAGGACAGGGATCAAGAAAGATCTGAATGTATACATTTCCCTTTACATACAGTCACGCTGGTATAGGCTAAAATTATGAAGTAGCTTTAGAAATGCTGTCTCATGATGTGATCAAAGCAACAAGCACAGTCAGCTAATTTGAGTCTTCTGTCTTGAATGCCCATAGGAAGTAGGAGTGTTAACTTAGTCCTGCAAGTGAGGTTTGTAAAAAGAACGCACTAGAAGCTAAAAAGCGGATTTAGAAGTCTGCCTTTAAGATTGTGTTGAAAGAAAGAAATTACAATAGAGGTTCCCCCTCTGCTGGTAGAGAGTTCAATATTCAAGACATTGCAGTGTGTCTAGACACAGGTAAATTCGTTTGAGTTTGTCAACATATATATGCAAAGAAAGAGCTGCTGTTACACAGTATAAACTATTGCTAATTTGCTAAAAGAATTTTAAAGTGAGATACAGTACTACAGTACAACTAAAGTTATCAAGTTCCATGTCTATTTATTTTAGCTGGCCTGTGAGTAATTAATGTCAAGTGCCCAATAGGGAGTGTAAACTATTGTGTTGTCAGTACCTAACCAGTGACTGTTCAGCTTGGTATTTACCCATTCCAGTGCTGTTCAAGATTTTTGTCCTAGTAAACAAACCCTTTTCACTTATCCTTTTTAAGAGATTTTCAATTTGATTTAATTAATCATCTGCTTAAAATATTACCCTATGCATACTTGTCAGGAGAATTTCTCAACTCCTTCTGTGGTGGGAAGTGCCTGTGCCAAATTTTGCATATTTTCTTTGAGCACTTGTGAAGAAGAGTGAAAATTTTAGAGGTACTGGAGACAAGAGAAATAGATTATGCATGGTGAGAAGCAGGTACTGTTGTCCACTAGAACGTGAATTAGCAGCAAAGTACAAGTGAAAAGACAAACAAAAATCCATCTAATTTAAACTCTCTAAGACCTGGGTGAATTCTTGCTGCCTAGTGTGTTTGTCCCGAGGCTGGTATGAAAACTGTTGTCTCAGTAACCTGAACAGCGCAGTATCTTTTCCTCTACCACAGGCATGGTTGCTTATCAGGAAGGCAGATAATTCTACTGTCTTTCACTGTTTTTTTCCAGCTTCTCTTTCTTATATTGGGCTAGGTGAAAACTCACTCAAAGCTGCAGATATGGTGTTCAGTAAGGCGGAGAATCAGTTAATTCTTTAAAATTTAAAATGTCCTAGCTACTTGTTTACCTCTGTATTTATGTGAAAGAAAATGCAAATGGTTACTACTTCTGCAGAAAATATGCTAAGGTTTCAGGTTTTGAAATATATAATGAAATTTTTGGTATAACAAATATTAATACAATTTGAGTAGCTATTTGGAATAAATGTTATGACCTATCTCAAGATATTTGAATTTCTTGTGAATGTAATTAAGGCTGTATTACAACTGTAAATTAAAACCTTTATATTTTTCATGTATTCATATATTAATATGAATATAAAAGTTAAATTTATTTAGGCAGGTTTAATTTTGTCTCTCCATGCATCTAGACAGTGGAAGCGAGACAGAATGAGGTTTTGATCCCTTCAGCGATGAAAATCATAAGAGGACCATGGATCATGACCACTCTATGATCATTGAGCTAAACCGGAGTGGAATTTCTGATAGCAAAGAAGCAATGAGTAGTCTTGAAATTCTTACAACTTGTTTTTGTAGCTTTTTACATTAAAACTGATAGACAGTGGTAATACTTCTTTCCCTTCTCCCTTTGTTTAGTATGAGTTGAATGATTTTAATGTATAAGAAAGGAACTAGGCTTTTGCCACAAAATTTGATTTTGATTTTCATATTTTTAAGATATTTATGGATTTATAAAAGGCCTTTTTGATCAATCTCTCTGTTCTTTTGAGGAAAACTTGCTCTGTCTTTTTGATAATTTTTTTGTATGCAACCATTGCTTTCTGTGACAAATGTTAATCCATATCAATTGTACTTTCCTTTTTTGGTTACTTATCTTAGATTTGAATTAAGAACAAGCATGACTTCTTAACCTTTGGTTTTATGCTCACCTTTCAGTATGGTGTAAGTTCTCCCTACTCCTAAATCTGCTACTTTGTTTTGGGCAATATAGTCAGATATGAGTAAATTTTCTCATTACACTATCACCAAAAATAATCAGTTACTGTACAAACAAGGTCATAATTGAAAATTTTCAGATAGCTTCATATTATTTCATTTTCTTTGAACTTAGCAAAATTTTATCTAGTTTTGAGGCTGGATATTCATAACTTGATTAAATATCCACTTTAGATATTAAATACTAATATAAACTGGTGAAGGGTAGAGTTGATTTGAAAATTTGGCTACTCCTGTAAGCATGGTAAGTTAAAAATTTCCCCTGTTTATACAGCCTTTGGCAATTTATGCAATGTGTTTTGTCACCTGTTTTGCTGTCTCGTGAAGAGCTGGAACTTTTATGAAGAAATAGAAAATATGACTTTGAATCCTTGACGTCTTTAAATAAATGGACATATTGATAGTGACAGATTGCTAAACTTGGCGTTAGACACTTAGTTGTGTTTCTTGCCAAAAGTAATCCAGATGTGCATAATTTATCCGCCTGCCATATGTGCACTGACATGTCTTTCTATAATCAACTGTCTGTTGAGTATTGTTAAACAGTTAAATGTTCTTTATCAACTATCTTTTTGAATAATGCTAATAACTCCTTTAAGGAGATAAGAAGCAGCAAGACCATAAAACCAGCTTTTTTAAACTGAAGAAGGCAACTTTGGTTTTTTGATTGTCCAAAAAAGCATGCAGTTTAAGGAAAAAACTGTTGGTAAAAGAAGCATATTTAAAGCCCATCTTAGGTGGTGTTATACAACTAAGGTGGATGCATATTTTATGTAATCTCATTATGATGGGACAGATCTTTGTTGTGACTGTGTAAAGGAAGTTGCTATGGAATAACAACATTAATTAATAAGGATTTTTTTTGTATGAGGTGCTTGTTGAAAGGAGAAAATGAACTTGACAAACAGTAACGAAGCATGTCCTGGCATTAAGTTCAGAAAGATTTGAAGGAGGACATTTGTGTCATTTGGAGTATTTCATCATATTGTCGGAAGAAGCAACTCCCATTTTATGGCATGTTTTGCAATGTGTGTTTGTTCTTCATCTGTCTTCAGAAAGTTACTTATTGATTAGTAGAGGCGCATGACCCAAGTGGAAAGATATCTGTAAAAAGAGTTTCTGTCCAATGAGTTTCCTACGCCAAAATTCTGTTTGCCAACAGAATTCTGTTTGATCCATAGAAATAATCCCCCTTTGTTTTCTATAAGCTTGTCCTTTCACCTCATTGACATAATGTTATCAGAATATTGACATGGATAATCTCACATTCATCAATCTCTGAGTCAGATCCCAGTGCTCACCTCAGAGGTATATAGGAAGGTATATGGTGGTCATGTAGAGCAAAATTCACAGTGTCTCATGGTTCTGAGTTTTCCCTGAGGAGAAGGGTGTCTGGCGCTGTCTGATGTTCCTGTGCATACAGGTAAGTATTTATCCCTAGAGTTATATAGATATCTATCTGTTGTACATAGGCCTGTCTTTGTAGCTATCTGCTTTGGTTTTTTGAACTCCCCCCCAGCAGTTGCATAACTTGTGGCATGATTAGCTGCTCCTCTTCATCATCCTGGGAGGTCTCAGTCATGACCTTTCCAACTGCTGATCTCTGTCATTAAGATGAGAATAGGTGTACATAAGCTATTGAGGGGACCGACTGTGTGATTCTTATTTCCATAAGGTCATCCACATTTGAGCAGCTCATCTTGGTTTGTACTAGGAAGAAGCAGAATGCCTACATAATGTCCTGAAATTGGGCTGTCACGCTAGGCAGCTAGTAATGCAGTTATATAAGACCATCCTTTTAGAAGGCATCTTTGCTGAAATGCTCTGAAAGACACTCCCTAGTTTGTAGAAGCATGCTTCTTGTTTGTAAACTTTGGTGTTTAAGATTTCAGCTTAACTCTGACCAATTCACTTGGTCTAAATTGAAATATTGATTCATTGCTCTGAGCTGTTACACTGCTGAACATCTCAAAGATACAGGCTGTGTGGATATGTTGTGGAAGAGTACAGCTGTGCAAATGCCAGCAGTAAGCAGGAAGGTTGGGAAGCTTCTTCAGCCAAGTTTGGGTGTTGTTTAATATTTCGAAATAATTTGAAGTTGCTAGGGCCTTACAAAAGTTGGTCATAGATTAACCTTAATCCATTGCTGCTTGAAAGCCTGTGCTTGAGCTACTCTGTTAGAAATCGTCCTTTCAGAAAAAACAAGTCAAACTCTGAAATCAAAGCTGCATGGGGTGTTCTTAGGTGCTTCTGAGAATTGATCATCCTATTGAGCTGTTTTCTAGAGAATGCAATTTGTCACCAATTTTTTAAGTTATGTAATGTTTTTTGAGTTAATATAATGTCTTATGAAAGACTAGTAGCCTGCAAAATATGGGGAAGCACATATTTTGAAGATATTATCATTGTTTCTTATGAAGGCACATCTTCTTGCACTTGAGAAATACTGTGGAATCTATGGATCATCTGTAGCAAGCCAGCAGTTTGCACCTGAAAGGAAATCTAACTTATTTCAACAGTGATTCCTTGCAATGTGAGCATTCTTCAAAAATGTAAATGATGTGTTTTTAATTTTATATACTTTGGGATTGAGAAACTATTGATGCTTTATTCTCTCATTTATTCTTGGTGTTTTGTCCTTTGTTATAATATTTAGCAAAATGCTGTGAAATTCATGCATGCGTTCACACAGCCATTGCAAAAAAACCCAAAAAAAACCAAAAAACAAGACCCAAAACCTCATACATTACCAAAAATTTGCAATTTTTGATATTCTTTCAGGTAACATATATCAGGGATTAATTCACTCCTTTATTAATGCGCATTCAGTGTAGTACTTTACCTCAGTTTTATAATTATTTTCTAAAATATACTCTTTGTTATTGGATCACTGCTGACTGAAGAGAACTCTTTTTTATAAAGAGTTCTAGGTGAGAGAATTCTTGGGCTTTATTCAGAAAATGCTATTGTGAATTCTCAGATATGTATTGATACTTGCACTTAATGAAATACTGTGATGTTTTTCATTGTTTGTATCTTAGCTAGTTTTCTAAACCTCTGAGAACCCTTTAGCCTCCACAAGCCACAGACATATGTCTTATATGAAAAAATCTATTCTGTTTTGATTAGTTATGTCCTGAATATGATAGAGCTGTCATTGTTATCCAAAGAATTATGGTCTGGAATCTTAATTGTTAATTTTCTTTCTTAAGCTTGTTCTGTCTTAATTCTGAGCCAAAACCTCTTTTGAAAAAAAAGCAATTAAATAAATGTTACTACAGTATTACTTTACATGACCACCTGAAAATTAATAGTTTGCAGCATTTTGAAATGCTTATCACTGGTCATTTGGTCAGTATTGGTGACATCCTGGCCACTTTTAATGTGATGGTTTTGTCAGTTGTGATGTTTTGGGGGAGTCCAGGGTGGAAAGGAGGAATATGGAGGAGAGGAAAGATAATTCAAAATTAATCTGTGTGTATGTGTGTGTGTGTGTGTTTACATACAACTTCCAGACAGTGCAGCAGTGAATATTTTCTGAAATAGTGTATATCTGTGGACTGTAGTTCTGCTGCCCAGCAGCATTTAGTCAGTTTAGTTTGTCTTCAGTTACATTTACCCAAAGACTAATTAAAAGTTCTAGAAAAGTGGTTTTGGCCCATGAAGAGCTAGCCTGACAACTGAACTCTCTCATTACATTTCCACCTATCTGTCTTGCTAAAGTAGGCAAGACTCTGGATTGACTATAGTTGGAAAGGTTAGTTGAAAAGATTAAAGGTGACTTGTAAATGGAAAATGGCAACTTTGCACTTTTGAATTCTAAACACATCTGGTCTAGTGTTCTTCTTGCTGAGTGGTAGGTCTGCCAAGACTTGTTGCAGACTTTGTAGAGCAGTAATAATAAACCTGTTCAGAGGTTTAAAAGAACTTGGCATGCCATATGACAGGTTCTTGAGTAGTTTGTCAGGAGCCAAGTGTACTGTAATAGACCCGTTTTAAATTGTTGGCTTACACGAAAACTAGAGATGTCTGCATTTTCTCCTTCTTTCCCCCCTTCCCCCAAACTACAAAAGGCAGATGAATTTGTTAAAATGCTTCTTTAGAGTGTGTTATTGAGCTGTGAAATAGACCAATAGATAAACATTATTGTAAGTTTGCAGATGCAGTCTCATTTATGCCTGTAGGCAAGATAAATTTATCTACTTGTGTTAGAGGTGCTTTAATCAGATAATCTGTTCTTGCAAGCAGTTTAGATCATGAAGTGAGTAGTTTTTCAACAGGCGTTTACAGTGTGTGTAGACTTTGCTGGTCCTGTTCTTCATCATGAGAAATATAAGACACAGTCAGGTGTAAGGAAAATAAGTAGTATACTTTTCATTCTTGCTTTCAATAAAGTATATGTAACTGCAGACATATACAATATTTCTAGAGGAATATACAGACCATAAAATATTGTTCATTATATTACAGAGAAAACACCAGATGTTTGGATAACAACATTCTTCTAAAGAAGTAGGAAAATGGCAGGAGAACTAAAATATGTATGAATAATTTAACAAAAAAATTTGACCCTTTTTCCTAGAAGTAAAGGAGATTGAGATCATAATAGAGGCCTAAGACTGTAACATCCAGCATGAATTTTCCTTTGCTGAAAAGATGTGTGCTTTTATGAAGACTGAGTTGTCTTACTGTGATGTACAAGTCTGTGCTGGTCTTCATTTCTGGTTTTTTTGCTAGTTTTACAGAACTTGCACTTTACACAAGAAAATCTGTGGTTTAGTATGTGGAAACCTTAATCTCTTCGACATCCTCTACTGCTACTCGGGAAAGGTTAATCTTTTCTGAGAGCATCTTCATCTTATTCAAGATGAAACAAGAAGTGAATGCCACACATAGATGCTTTAAGTGGTTGGATGAAAATTATCTCTGAGAAGAAATCCTATGGTCATGCTTCTTTTCTCATACAGATCAAGCATTTAACTGGTTGTTGAATTCTTGGTGCAGGAATGTGTAATTGAGCAAAAAACTTCAGGCACAATCACTTCAATCTAGCTGTGTCATTCATCTTGGTTTTAGTCTTCTTTCCTCTCTTTGTGATGGAGAGGTCCCTAAAGAGGGGATAGCTTAGAAGAAATCAGGGAAATCCCAGACCTTATTTGTCTCTCAGAATCAGTCTTTTAAAATTGTATTATATTTTAATTTTTTTATTTGCAAATTATTTATGTATTGTGTACAGTAGATTTAACATCCTTAATTTTCCCAATATTTTCAAATCCTATTGCTTTCAACATAGCAGTATCTCCTCAAGAGCGCCAAAAAAGTTGGTGCATTGTGGGGGCATTTAGGTGTTGGGAGGTTAATTGTTGGGTTGATTGTTGTTTTCAATTCTTTTAAGCCACCAAAGCTCCACTAGTGACAGGAAAAATCACATTATCAGTGATATATAAATAAATCACAATATAATGTTTTACATTATAGCATCCTGAAGAAAGCTATGTTCCAGCTTACTATAAACGAGGGACAAGACAGTGAGGAAAGGAGAGAGGAACTTGAGAAGCACAGGAGATTTTAGAGGATTAAGAGAAAACTTGAGAACTGATCACCTAATCTGCTCCACCCAGATAATATGAAAGGAAAAACCAGAGTACTCCCAGCAGGAAGACTAATCTATAGTGATTGCAATTAAGGGCAAAACTATTCATGTGTCTCCTCTCAGAGATTTCTAATGATTTTGTGAACTATAGTAATTATTTTTTTTAATACAGGAAAAAAAAATTTCCATTACCCATTTTCCTTTGATCACCTAGAAAAATATTCAGGAATATAAAAAATACCAAAATAGTTAGGAAAATAAAGACTGGTTAACAGGCCTCTAATCTTCCATCTCTTTATCCCCCAAACCCCCTGAATCTTCCTTCTCTCAGTAGAATGTAGACTACTGTAAACTTTGGGCAAATTGAGCAAGATTTTGCACTCAGGCAGAAATGGCAGGCATGAACAGTGGAAGTTGAACTATGAGCTTGACTTGTGAATGTAATCTGATTCATTCAAGAAGTTTTTAGAATTAAGTTAAATATATCTTTTAGTATGAATTTTGCTTGAATTTTAATAGTATTAGCTTCTCTTAAAATCACTTGTAATGGAAAGTTGCTCTTCTAAGAAAGTTTTTCATGAGCATACTTAAGTATTCTGAAAATGAAGCAAAACACACAAGACTTTGGCTCGGGTTTTAGAACATAATAGGGGAAAATGTTTTCTGAAGGGATCAGTCAATTGCGTTTATTGCAGTTGTGCAGCTGCTTGGCTGCTCTTCCCGTCTCTGCCCAGTTCTGACATAGAGAAGAGAAGCAGCATCTCACTGGGTGTGAGAAAGCATCTCTGCTTTGGTTCCTTTAGGTTCCTTTCCATTCCGTAAGGATGGGATACAGAAATGGACTGAGATTTTTGGGTCCGGTGATCAAAGCCCAGAGTAAATGCTCCAAGGAACTGGAACAATAGTTCATTTAATTGCTGTGCTACCTGAACGAGGAGGGGGGCGGGGGGAGTGGGAGAGGAGGTATTGGAGAAATATACAATCACCAAACCCCAACTTTTGTTCATTATATAATTGCAGAATGTCCTGAGTGGAAAGACCCCCACCATAGTCATTGAAGTCCAGTTCCTGGCCCTGCACAGGACAGCCCCAAGAAGCACTCCATGTGCCTGAGAGCATTGTCTAAACACTTGAACTCTGGCAAGCTTTATGTTTTTAAAATAGTTTGGCTCTTGGCTCTGCTCTAGGAAGAATTCACATAAAGGGTGATTAGATGCTGGAATGGGCTGCCTAGGGGGGTGGTGGAGTCACTGTTCCTGGAAGTGTTTAAGGGAAGAATGGACATGGCACTTAATGCTGCGGCCTAGTTGACATGGTAGTGTTTGCTCTTAGGTTGTACTCAATGATCTCAGAGGGCTTTTCCAGCCTAATTGATTCTGTGATTCTGGCTTTCATTTGGTTTTATATGTATGATGGTAAATAGACAGGACACAGGATTTATGGTAGTGTTTCTGACATGGTTGTTCTTTCCCTGGGTTCCTATATCCCTTCTTTACTTCCTAAGCCTTCCTAGCATACTCTAATCTCATTGATTTTTACTGTATTTTCTTTATTTGCATAAAGAGTATTTTGCAGTCAATATGAACACCAAAGTAGTACTACTTCCCCAAGGAAAAGTTCCACTTAGGTTCTAGTCTCTTTTTTTCTGGTTGTCTCCTTTTTTTTAGAACCTGCTACAGTGCTTTGGTGGATTTTGTGCAGATGCGGTGTATCAAGACTTGGTTAGCAAAGCAAATATGGAAATGTTTGCATATAAATGTTTCCCAAGGGTTTTGAAGTAATAAACCTACAATTATAATCAAGGTCAATCATAATCTCAGGTCAACATATCAAACTACTTTTAAAGATGTAGTTTCTTCAGTTTTCCAAGTGGGAACAGGGATTGTGATTTCCTGCAGGAGAGAAGGAATGCACTTGTTTGTCCTGGCTGGCTCCACACAGTTTTCAATTCCTGACCTAGTTGAGAAGCTGGTGGGAAGTTTAGAGCTCAGTGAAATATATGGGTATTTCATCTTACTCCTTTCAGAAGCCATTGATGTGCATTTGTTGTAACTGGAGGCATCTCACCTTATGTAGCCCTTCATTTGCTGAGATCTCTTTGATCCTTTTCTCAATCTGAAGCATGATCAATATTGTTTATTTTTTATTTCATAGCTATATAAGAATATAAAAAGCATATTAATATTTATCATTGTTATTGAAATAGGCATGTACATTAATATCAACAGAAAAATATTCTTGAGTTTATTGTTATCTATTCATTAAAAACTTACACAAGTGATTTTTGCACCCATGTCACATTGCATAATAGTTGGTAAACTCAGCCTCATTGCTTAAAGCAGTGGCTTTGTGGTGTCTCAGTGGTTTACTGATGTATGAGAATTTCACTGGGCCCCACTTACAAGAGAACTTGATATGGCATTTGTTATGCAGAATATGAGCCAATGATGTAAAACTAAAAAAAATAAAAAGTGCTCAGAAGTTTCCTGCAACAACCAGCTTTCAGTGTTCCACCAGAAAAATTAAGGTATTTTACAATCTTTACGATCAAATAAGAAATACTGTGTAAAGTCATCTAAAGATGAAGAGCATGTCTATGCAGTGTTTTCCAGCTGCAGGAGGACTATGAGCAGACCTGGTGTCATGCAGCCACATTGTTGTGGCACTGGGCTCAGGATGCCCTGGCACATAGCACACCACTGTAAGCACTCCTTTCTTGGTCTCACATAATGATTTGGCTATACATGGTTAAAGCTCAAACAAAGGAAGCTCAGGCCAGCCTTCAAGATACACTTTGGATACCTAAATAATGATCATTACAATGTACCAGTACAAAATATGTATAACAATTTAGGATTATATTTCTGTGTATATTCTAATGAAGTGAAATGAAAATCACAGTTATTTAGGCAAGACTTGCCTCAGCTGAAAGTTGGAGCCACTGTTTTAATTGATGTCATTACTTGATACATACTGTGAAGAGACTTTTCTACTACTAGTCTCTGAGCCTGTAATTAATAGGGAACAGAAGGTTACACTGCATTCAAAGAAATGTCTTGCAAAGCTCAGGACTGGCAGAAGAGTGTGTGTGCTGCCTCAGCACTGCAGTCACTTGTGAGGGGAAACTTCCATGGTCTGAATGCAGGGCTTGGTGCTGTGCATGCTATCACCGTGCTGCAGGGCAAAGGTGCATTTTACAGAGAGACTGCAGAGTGCCTGCAGTGTGAAAAATTTATTATTTTATTATTTATTTCTCCAAATGTCTTCTGAAGTTAAAAATGCAGCTGTATAGGAAGCTTGATCCTTCATATTGGAATGTTAAAAGGACACTGATAGGTTGGGGTTTTTTATCACTGTTTTTCATGGTGCTTTTTTGGATGTTATTGTCATGGCTAAAACCCCCAGTAATTCCTATTTGTAAAGAGCTTTAATGTTACTTAGCTTTTTCTGGGTTTAGCAGCCTTGACAACATTTGCACAGAGGCATCCAAAATCTGGAGATGCACATTTAAGGAAGAAAACAAGTGTTGTGTTACATTAATTGATCTAGTTTTCTGTCATGCAGCATCACTGCAAACATAGGTGCCTTGTGATGTGATGTGCAGACTGCAAATAGCTAATTGACTCTGATCTCTGTTAATTAGTGCAATTAAATCTTATAATGAAGCTTTGAAGAGGTCATCTGAATTAGATGAAAGCTGAGGCTTTACTCAGTGTCAGAGCCTTGATGTTAATTGTTGAGTCCTGTGACCCAGCAAAAGGAAGACTTACTGATAATGTGGTCTTAATACAGGAATTTCTGTTGTAGTATTTTAAAAATTGTGTGATTGTGTCACTACCTCTGTTTCACTATAGCCATACTTCAGCACATGATGTAAAATAATTAAATCAAGACCTGATGGCACCCAAAAACATGTATTATGCTCAAGACATTGTTTAAATTATGAAATTAGCTATTCTAATATAAAGAAAAAATGAAAACTTAGAATAATGTACTTATAATAAAATAGCAGTTTTGGAACAGAGAAATGTATCTTCTGTGATTGAAAAAGACCTTCACTTTCTTTTTTCCTTCCTGAAATTGGAGATTAATCTCTATAAATGTCACACACTAGACTGTTTATATTTCTGTTTAATCAACCTAACCTTCTCAGTGTAGGGAGTAATACTTCATAAGCTACAGTGTCATATAGTTGTTATTTTTGATGCTGTATGATTTGTTCATTCTAAAAAAATGCACTTACCTAGTTTTATAAATGAGCTAAATAATGTTTAAAATTGCTAGTTCAAGTGTCAGATTTCAATAATTAGAAAGACTGAAATGAGAAAAAAACTAAACCAAACCCCAGATCAGCCCTGGTGGGGCCTCAGCTGGAGTGCTGTGGCCAGTTCTGGACTCCTCAGGATGTGAGAGACACAGAGGTCCTGGAGTGGGTCCAGCTCAGGACAATTAAGGCACTGGAATGTTTCTGTTGTGGGGAAAGGCTGGAGCTGGGCCTCTTCAGCCTTGAGAGGAGATGACTGAGAGGGCACCTCATCAGTGTCTGTCAGTGCCTGCAGGCAGGGGTCAGAGCAGGACTGGGCTCTGCTCGGTGCTGAGCAACAGGACAAGAGACAACGGGCAGAAACTGATGCACGGGAAATTCCACCTGAACGTGAGGAAGAAATGCTTTACTTTGTGGGTGACCAGGCACTGGAACAGATTTTCCAGGGAGGTTGTGTGGAGTCTCCCTCCCTGGAGATATTCTGGGAATGGTTGCAACTGGTTGCAATCCTGTGCTGTGTGCTCCAGGATGGCCCTGCTGGTTCAGGGAGATGGGACCAGATCACTGTGGGTCCAACCTGACCCATTCTGTGAGAATGGAAACTCTCAATCTCAAATAGATGTTTTGATGGGAGATATTTATAGACTCTGATATATTTAAAAGATTTAAGTATTTCCCAGAGTACAACCTAATAAAGACTGAGTGTTATATGAACAGAAGATTATAGGTCATCCTTTCTGGAAATTCCTGATGATAGTGTTTGGTCTCTGAGACCTAGTAAGTTGAAATCGAAATTTGTTATGAATCTAGTTGTGCCTTCTTTACTTGGACTTAACTAGTGCATGCTAGACAGCAAAAGATTAGGCTTGTAGCTCTGAGTTAAACAGTCTTTGATAGCATCTGTCTGATCAAACTTGTTACGTTCTTTCCCTCAGATAGGCTGACTTCGTTAAATTAGAGATGGCCATGTAAGATACTCCTGTAGTTTCAGGATTCTTTTTCCAGGATTTTATGTTCTCCGCAGATGTGAAATAAAAAAGTTATTTCAGAAGAGTTAGAGAATTAAGAGCAATTTTAGTAGACTGATTTTAGACAGCATTTATATTTAAAACTGTTTAGAGAATTTCCACAATATAATTTATGAAGTTGCTTTAGAGTGTAAAAAATATCTTTCAGCCTAAGTTTCCAATGTATTGGTAGTGGCTTAAAGGACCAATTGCTAGCTGTGGAAATTATCTTAATTTCCATGTATAATAAAAGATGTTTGCACAACTTGTTTGTTTGGGCATTGGAATTGTGCCATAAAATCAGTGCTTTTTTCAAGGACACTTGTATATACAGACCTTGTTTTGTCTGTCTTACACAGAAGATGAGGGGTTTATTTTCAACACAACAATATAAAATTAGTCTTTATAGCAATAGCTAAAGTATATATATTTTAATTTTGATTAGTACTAGGAGGCAGCGCTCATTAAGGTGGCTAGCTAGAAACACACTTGTGTGGAATAATTGTAGCTAAGTGTTGTTGATTAAAATGAATTTTTTACATGTATAATTTCTGTCAGTTATTACAGATAAAGAATTTTAGTTGTTAAAAAAAGCCAGAGATTTTTATCTTCCAAGTCTGCAAAATTTGCTAGAGAAAACTGAAAAAGTTAATTAAGCTACTTTGTGTAAAATAGAATATAACCAATGACAAAAGAGAGATCTGCCAAGGGACAGTGGTGGAGTTTCCTAATATAGTGGAGAATGTTGTACAGTGCAGATACGTGGAAATTCCTGCTTTAATCTGCTGTGTCATAAAAAGTGTTTTAATATAAATATCATAGCCTTAAGGAATTTCATAGAATATGGCCCAAGTTGCATACCTGAACTGTTTATAGAAGGACAGAGAAACATACCCAACAAAAATGCAGTTTTGTGAAATGCATTCTTTATGTGACTCAGCCACAGCTCGGAGGGTTTCCTTTTGTACCATGATGTGAGATGCATTCTTCACTGAGCCTGTAGCTTCATCAGATCTTTAGAACTTGCAGGTGAAGGTCATGATTATTTCCTAATACTTCCTGGGTGGTGATTCAGTTATCATTGGTCTCCATCTTGTTCCTAAGACCTGATTGCCAGACTAAGGAAACAAGGTGGGATAGGAAAAGTCCCTCAAAGTAGCATAACCATGTTATCTGATGTGGGAGTGTAAACTAACCCTGGTAAGTCAGGTAGCTGTGTAGTTTATGAACACAGGTCTAGGGTGTCTATGGAACTTTTTAACCAGATGCCATCTTCAGAGATAAAAACAGCTTCCTTTTCACTGCAGTAAGAAAGTAGTATCTGTTTCCTCTGCTTTGGGCTCCAATTTTACCTGTTTTTAATTAAAACTATGTTGAACTTTTTCCCCTTTACCGGCTGAAGATGGGTCGCAGTTTTTCTCTGTAGCTGCAGACTGGACCAGGGACATTTTGAATTTCTTTGGCTACGTCCATAGTAAAAGTTTTACAGAAAAATGTCCTGATTAACTTAAAGCCAAAACCACTGAGCTAATTTCTGGACACTGTTTGGTAGTCAGTGTTCCAAGGCTCATTCCCTAAAGACCATTTCTGTGAGGCCACTCTGTTTTGCAGACTAAGGGAGTATACCACCCTAGATGCATGTCATTTTGTACCAGTTGGCCTCAGTTCCCTGGAAGTTACTCATGGATGTGTTTAATTTACAGTTACAGATGTTTCTGAAAGGTTTGTTGTGTATGAACTATTTTGACTAAATATATACTGTGTGGCACCATTCCATGCTGGGTGACACTGAACAGGTAGTCAGTAGTGACTTCATTTGGTTATGCAACAAACACCTTCACCAATGGGCAACAGGGGGAACTTCTCACGTGTGCTGAATTATGTAGCCAGCAGCACATAGACAGTGCTGTGCTTCTAACCTGCACGACTTTTGCGTGAATGCTGTTGCCCTCTCAGCTCTCTGCTAATATCTTGCAGATGTGTGTAAAATATGTGAAGTTAATGATTTTATTTTTTCCTCTTTAGGAGGTCACAGTTTTTATTGGTGCATTTTCATTTGCTCATTTTAGTTGAAGTTTTCTCCCTTTGATTCTCATGCGATTATCAGAATCATGCATCCCAGTTCAGAAGCGCATACCTATTTCCAAGATCCTGTCATACAAGTATTAGATTTTAATTAAACTCTGAATTATCTGTTTCAAATACATTGGACTTTAAGTATAAAAACTTTTTAAAACTCTTGAAGATAATTTATTTTAAAATATTGAACTTGTCACCATTCTAAACAGCTTCAAAACCTAAAAGAGTAAATGTGTGTAGACATTGCTTTGTTGTTTCTTATGTTTGGGAATACAAGTAGCAGTAGGGCTTGAGATCTTCTGTTCTTTTGCCTGACTACCAAGGTTCTGTCCAACTACTCTCACTGCCTTGGCTATGAAATCTATGGCCGCACTCTAAAAGCTAAATAGAACTATTGTGAGTAAGTTGATCTTTCTGGAAGTTTTATGTAAGCAAGAGTTAAGTCTTTGGTGTAATATACATCAGTTAGAAGTAAACAGCCTTTGATTTCAATGCTAGACACTGCCTTAAGGCAGAAGAAATTACACTGTCATACAGAGGATATGTAGCTGTTGCTATTTTGGTATTTGATTTCTTCATTGTCACATAGTTGAAAGCTGTCCAGGAGATGAAGAAGTGTAAGCTGACAGGGAAAGAAAATGACCAGCTTATGGAGGATATAGGAGTGAGGAGTAGTGTATATATGTAAGAGTCGTTTGTACTACTTGCAGCTTTTCTTCTATGTATCTGTTCATTCTCAGAGAAAGTACTGGCTCCCAAGGATAAAATGCTTCAAAAATTGCCAAGTAGCGAAGACTTAAAAGGGTTAAATGCTGATTAAATACTTTAGTAATAATTAATGAACTTGGTTATCATCTGACTGATGGTAGTGCACTTTGCCATAATACAAAGATGTATTTTAATAACAGGCATGGCTTTTAATACACAACAGTGGCTGTCGAGTTTTGAAGAAAATTCCTGGAAGTATCCAGTGCTGGAAAAAGGCTTGTCTGTAACAGCTTGTGAAAATATGTAGTCATCATGCCTGCATTGTGTGTTTCTTCAAAAGACTCGAGGTATTTTAGATCCAAGCTTATAAGCTGGAAATAGACAATTTATTAACAGGTTCCTTTAAATATATATGCTACTGTTAATGAATGAGCAAATGGCTAATGAACTTAGGGAAATGTATCCATAACAACTTCTAAAAAAATTGTAGGAATAAACATGAGGCATATGTAATTGAAGGCATCAGCAAATATTAAGAAATCCTGGTAGCAGCTGCCAATAAATCTCACTCGGGAAGTGAAACATATCTGACCTACCCAAGATTGAAGTATGTGACAGTATTCAAAATCACCTTGCATCTCTCTAACAGATCAAAACAAACATCAACAGTTTGAGGCTTTCAAACATCTCAGTAGCAGGGCAATAACTGCCTGCATTCTTGCATACAAATTGACCCTGCGTTAAAGAGGGTGCTGGGACTGGTTTGTGAGGGATTATTAACAGGCTCAGTATGTACAGCCTAGTGAGGTACATGTAGGCTATGAAAACTACTGCTTTTGAGTTAACTGGAACAACTGTTTATGAGTTATTGAAGACTAATAAGGAAGGGAGGGTTTGTTCTGATTTGTGTAGTAATTGAAATTAGTATTGATGACATTAAAAGATGTCCCATTGTGTGGGATTCTTTTCTCATATGATACTGAAGGATTTGGAGGAGAAATGGTATAAAGCACAAGAATTAAAGTCTTTAAAACCAGAGCAGAACAAATTCAATAATTTTATTGTAAGAAGTTATCTTGTATTGTGAATGTTAAGCAAAATACATGTCCTTAAAGATACTTTGCTCTAGCTATTTTGACACACTTTTATTGCATTTTCCAAAATACATGAAAAATTACTCCCAGTAGTTCTGCAAGGGAACTGAACATTCTTCCTTTCAAACTGGAGTGAGGAGCCAAGTAGTAGGCTAGGGTAAGGGAGAGAAGAGGTGTAATGACAAACTTGTGGACTTGCCTAAAGAAATGTTGTTTTGGATCTCTGTTAAGTGCTGGCTGAAGTGCCACACTGGCTGAAGCTCCCTGTTCCCTTGTAATTACAAGGGTATAATCACACCAGCAACACCTCTGCTGCTTTCATTAAGAGCAATATAGGGAAGTAAATACTTAAATTACCAGTTTATTCCATCAGCCTGAAGTCCTTATTTTTTATGTTACCAGAAAACCTTACTTACAACAATAATAATATTTTCTTAAGAAGTAGATTTTGGGCTCTGAATTCCTCAGGCAGATAGATTTTTTTTTAAAAAACAAACAATGTTTTTTTGAATTCAAGGGAACTGACCAAATTCATTCTGTTTAGGGAACTGATGCTAGAACGAGAGCAAAAGGAAAATCTGCAGAAAATATTCCTTCCTTGGACAAAGACAGCTAAATAGATAAATAACCTACCAATATCTCTGCCAAGCACTTTTTAGTTGTAATTGTAATATCATATAAAATGACGTATTTTCTAATCAGGGAAATCATAGGGTATTCATTTTGAAGTCTTTGAAAATTATGAGAGGGAGCAAAACTTAATCACAAGGGATGTGCTGAGTACATAAAATATCAACTAATTTTTTTTTTAATGTGAATTAACAAATCCCTGTACTTATTCCCTGTACTTTAGTTTTGGAATGTATTTGCTGGTAGTCTTAGTGTATACTCAAGTTTCCATCAGTGAAAATATTCAAGGAAGAAAGGCATTTAGCTATCTTTTGTGTGGAGGCTTAAATTATTTCCTCTGTTGCTGGGAACAATTAGTTGCAGGAAACATTAAGAGATATCCCTGTCCTCCAATTCTCTCTCATCAGTTGTTGCCAGTAATTACTTTTTAAACAAACAAATAAACAAACAAACCCCAAACCAACCAAACAAAATAAACCGCATCAAAAACCCAGTTTCCTATAATATAACTTGGTCATCACCTTTTTGTCACAATTCTTTCTTAAGTACAATATCCAGGTAACACATATAAACCATAATTGTTCCCGCCCTCCTCCCCCCTCCCACCCGCAACGTTGTACTTCTTCAGTTTATCCACGTAAGAGTTCCATATTTTTACTTTAAATCTCATAGTAATTTGACATGTAGTAAAGATTTCACTGCCTGCCATTCTCCATTTTGTTAATGGCAGATACATGCTGCAATTCTGATAGCTTTACAAGTGTTAAGATCTTTCACTTCAGATAAGAATATGTTTTGCAGCAAACTCACATGGCTCCTGTCTGCTATTAGCTGACTATTGTTTTTAAGCCATAAAAAAAAAGAGTTCTGTCTTCCAATCATGTTAGTGTTTTCTTTGACACCTCAGGTCTCTGGAAGAAGGAAAGAAGAGAACTTTCTTACCCTATCAGATTTGGACTGTCCTTTTTTTTCCTCACTTTTGCATCTCATGCTGTCTGATGAACTGTGAAAATGCTTTCATCTACAGATTGACCACAATTTAGTAAAGAAGTAAACACTTCACTGGATAACAGTTTGTTTTCCAGTGTCTGAGAATACTAGTTTGCTTGTATACACTTAGAAATTACTATTTTCTGCGTAGTTACTCATTCTATTTAGCTCAATTTTCTAAAGAGGTTGTAGATTTCTGTTGTAGAAAATTAAGTTTTAAATATTCATGACTCAGCTGGAAAAACTGTTTGTGCATATATTATATATACATAAATAAAATGTATATTATTTATACTTTTTAAAATTATAGTTTTAAGGCCATCAGCATTAGTATGTAATGAAATAACTTCTGACCATCTGCCTTATTATCCCTGTCAAGCAGTGTCCGTCATAATCACTTAGCACATTTTCAAGATGCTGGTGATGTGTCCAAGCTAATTCCTTTTACATATTTTCCATAATTACTTCATCATTTAAATGAGATAATTATCCAATATTTAACTAAGTGCTAAGAAATTCAGACTTCAAGCTTTATCTTGAAGCAAAGACTAATTAAATACTTCAGTATCAAATTATGTGTTTCTTACTAAATATTATAGAAGTGTCATAAAACTGCATTCAATTCTGCTTAAAAAAAGAAAAGCAAAGAGAACATGGCAGACAGGTTTTGTAATGGGAAAATAAATAGGCACATCATTTATATTAAGTATATTTAAGTTATGTCAAGCTCTATGAAGTAGATTGGGTAGTCTAGTGTCTTTCCAAAACAAGAAAAATGCATCTAAAATTTTATGGGATACTCGTTTCAATACCCTTAATGTGCTCACAAATGATGATACCCTCTTCTAAATGCACCTAAGTTTGTTCTAGTAGGTGTCTTCTTAGAAACAGAGTTCCTAAGATAAAGTCTTAGTTATTGACCTTCCAATGTGTCTAGTGTTTTAGGCTGTCATATAAGTAGTAAAAGCAGTTCCAGTGCTACTGCTTTTCATACTAATTCATGCTATATAATAGTATGCAATAACATTTTGGAAATTCTTTATACAGAACCCATTACAAAAATCTCACACCTTCCCCCTTTCTCATTTTGAAGGCAACTTGAAAGTGTTTTTCACTTGGCTTATTTAAGAGAGTGGTGTCCTTTTAAAATAATGATGAAATACATTCAGCAGTTGTTCTGGGAATCTGGGAATTTGATCAGTCCTTAGCATCCAGAAACAGAACCATCTTTATAGTGACTGAAATTATTTCTTCTGTGGCATTGCTGTAATGTCACAGTTCTCAATTTCAATTATTAATATGTATTTGTATACATTACAAAAATTGAGAAGTGCATTCAAAAATGTTAAATGTAAAATGAAAAGTTCTACATGCTTTAGAAAAATTGTAGAAAAAAATACCCCAAAAGTTCTTTCATAAGAAAGTTGATTTAAATGAATTCCAGGACTAGTTGAGCTAGAAGTTGAACTAGAATAGTTCATGTTTAGGACTCAGTCCTTCTGAGAATGGAGCAATACAGTTGAAAAATCCATACAGGTATTCTCCCAGAGAGCTCTTATGTAGAATGCTGCAGTTCATAGACTTCAAGGTCCTAGGATGGGTAATATATTTAATCCAGAATATGTGTGCTACAGTGGTCACACTTAGGTAGAATTCTAGGTGTTATTAAAATACAAGTTCCTGAATAGTACTCAAGGATCACAGTTGTTATTTCACTATTTTTCATTACTAGTTTAGAGCATTTCAAATCTTTCCTGTTGTGTACTGGAGTGGTGTGAGGTTTATATATTGCAGAACCAAATGTGTGATGGTCTGGCTGGAGCACCACAACTTACAGCTCTGCCCTGCCCCACATGTGTACATTGGGAGAAAGGCCTTTCTGAACCTGCAGATAAACAGTAAATTTCAAAGAAGTATAGATGTGATGACATTTAGGTTTTCAAGTCTTCCACAGAAATTCCCAGCAGCAGTATTCTAGGATCATGTCTGCAGTTTCTAGAAGGAACTACCACTGTTCTCCATAATTTTCAGTTATTCTTACAGAAAAAAGTACTAGAAGAACATGCAGCCCCCCTGCCACCCCTTTTTTCATTTTCTTTTGTGAAAGGTACACTAGATGACAGCTAGCATCTAAATGGCCAAGAGTTGTGTATTTCATAAGATAATGTCAAAGTGACAAGAAGGAGAAAAATTGTAGAAAACCAGAGATACCAGATCTTAGATTTTTTGGCCTTTCTTTGGTGTGAGAGTAGGATTTTGTCTGCAGGATGTTTGTGTGAGAAGACTATGTAGAGTCAGGATACAGATAAAGGCAGTACAACGGTGTAGTTATCCAGGTAAAACAAATGAATGAACAATATGTTTGGGCAGTCTGTGCCCAGACTACTGTTGCCATGGAGCATGACCACTTATTTATGTGCATCTCTTTCACCTGTGGTTAGAAACTGGACTTCTAAAATTATTTGGCTGGTTTATACTAAAGATCCTTATGTCAGTATCTCAGAGAAAACTAAGGCCTGCACATGTAGAGGCAGGCAACTGGGTGAATAAGAGCCAGTCCCACTGGTGTCCTTGACAGTGAGTGTGCTGCAACATCAGATGCTGATGGCCAGAGCTGTATTTAAAGCCTTGATATGTGAATATGGGAAATTCACATGTAACAAAAGGAGCTTGGATTGGGTTGGTTGGTTGGTTGGTTGGTTGGTTGGTTGGCTGGCTGTTGTTTGTTTTGTTTTTTTATTGACTTAACAGAGATATCCTATTAACATGTTTGTTCAAGGAAGAAACACTTCTTTTCTCCCTAGTCTTTCCTTTAAAAGTAGCTTGCTCCAGTTTGTTTTCCTGCCTTTATTTTCACATCAAACATGCTGGGCTTTTGGTTAAAAATATAAAAACCAGGGTAGTCTCTTTTAAAACCTTGAGTGTTGCTCTTATTGGCCTTGGCAAAAAGAAGTTGCTTTGAAACTCAGTAAGAGGATGAGTTTTTCATCAGCCTTTTATTGCTCACTACATGTGAGCTGCCCAGAAGAAAATTCCCAGGGAGGTAGGAAAGAAGACAAGGTGACAATCTCCCTAACAGGAGGAGGATGTCACATTCCCTAGATGCCCCATTTGGGCAAGGGGAGGGTAGTTCATTTCTAGTTCTCATTTTTGGGCTTGCCTGCATTTTTAAAAAGTCTGCTTGTTTATTTCTTCACAGTTTTTATAAACTATGGCATGTTTCAGGAATTAATCTTGAATACTCTTTGTTACTGCTGTAAAAGAGTGCATCACAAACATCTTATGAAAATCCAAGCTTACTCGTGGCAAATGTGGGTAGATTTCTTCAGCAAAACACCCCAAAGAAATGAAAACCTAAAAAATTTAGTTAAAGTTAACTAGTTAAGGGATGCAGTCTATAAAAATCTCCTAGTCTTGCAGTATAAAGAGTAATAAAATACATTATTCTTTTAAATAAATAAGAGGTAATAATAAGGGAATACTATTGTTACTCTTTTAGTCTTTTTATAAGACTGTGTGTACAATCTTTCTTCTTTTGCAGGTTACTTTTAGAAGTTTGAAGACCATCCCGTGAAAACTAGCTGGTTTTGGATTTAGTAATTACACATTATTGTGTAATAACTTTTACTGGCTGTGCTCTTGAACTGGGTTAGTTAGATGGTGTCTGTTGCTTCCATTTCTTTTTGCCAAGATGTTTTTTAGGTTTTTTTACAACAAACTGGGACATACTGTAGCCATCAGAGAAAGAATAAATACAAAATTAAAGGGTATTTGATAAAATAATTGGGTGACAGAACCTTCCTCTGTGTGTAGATAAAAATCAAAAATGGCATGTTCTAATATTCTTTTGACAATTTGATTAATTACCGGTTTATGAGTTCTAAAAGGGTTTGTCAATTAGAATAATGTGTGAATGTTGTGTCAGCCTGAAGAATTTGACATTCAGACATGTACATAAATTAGGTTAGCTATTCCTGGACCTTAAGTTTGAGAAGAACAGAGATGGGGACTTTTTCTTCACCTGGTCATTTCCTTGGTTATCAGGAGTACATCTCTCTGTAGTTATTGTCCTTAAGCAGAGCAGTCTGCCTCTTCTAGTCACCTTTGCATTTTGCTTTCCAGTTTGGAATGGCTCCTTTTTTAGTGAACAGGGTCTTTCTTTTTGATCTGTTTTAAGCTTCTCCTATAAAATTAAAACAATGCTATAACATTAAAACATAACTATAACATTATATATACATTATAACATTATAACATATAATGCTATAACATTAAAACATGAACTAGGAAAAATACTTCTCTTAAGAGAGCACAGTTTGCCTGGTCATAAATGAGAGGCAAGAGAACTCTGTAGGTATTAGCTATTACTGCTTTTTTCTTGTTTTCCTGCTTACTTCTTATCTATTTAGTTTTCTGTGGTTTTGTACTACAAGGTGTGGGAATACATTATCCTGCTATGAAAGAACCTGAATTGCTTTATTATTCTTGTTTTAAAAATCAGATTCAATTCTCAATGATCTGCTGTTCCATTATACACAAAAGTCATTATTAGCACAGATCACTCTGAGTTTTCACAAAGGTCTATAGGAAGGAAAGTGTTATGGTGAGAGATCAGCTATTAAAACTGAAAAACCAGGCAGGCCAGGAATATAGAGGCTTTTCTCAAGGTTAACAATACTGAAAATTTTAAAGTACATCAATTACCTCTTCAGTCAGATTTACCTGCCTTGGTAGCCTGTGTAATAGAAAATGTTTAAATGTGGACTTGTAATACAATTATAAATGTAGATGCAACATAAAACTTGCAGCTTATCTTTTTGAAGGATTTGTGTCCAAAGCTTGTTTAAATTACATTTCAATGTTAAATTAACTTTCATATGTCTAGACAAGTATTTGTACTGCACTATTCCTCTGAGGATTTTTCTGCTCTATTAATTTAAGAGAGCCCTCTCCACAACTACCATTCATGAGTGTGCATCAATACAATCAGGTAAGAGGATTGAGTCTGAAGTGTTTAGAGAAGAAAAATAAATGCACTACAATGATGAAAGAAGTGAAGATATTGTTTCATTTTGTCAGTAAATAAAGGGTTTAATAATTAATAGTTTATGTTAAGATAATCAAGGACTGTCAGCATTGGTTCTTCTGTGGTTTTTTCTTCCCCTATAATTTTAACTGTTTAAAATCTGGACACAGGGACACAGCATGGGACTACAGTTAGTGTATCACTGCTTATTGCATTTAGACACTTGCATTAGCTTGTGTCGTGCCTGTGTAAGTAAAACAGAAAGTTCATTTAGTGACCAAAGAAAACCTCCAAAATGCCTGGTATTTCTGGATTTCTTTTTTTTTTTTCTTTTTTTTTTCTTGGCACTAAGTTTTCATGCAAAAGCATGTGTATTAACTGACTCTGTAAATGCCTCATTTGCCCTTTTGATCAGTGGGTTGATAGCTGTCTTTCTGCAGAATTACTGTTTTGTTCAGTATCTGCCTATTTTCAGTATTTTGTAAATCTGAAGTTGAACTATTGACTGGTTTTGAGGATATTTGCCTGAAATGTACAGCGCAAGCTAAACATCATCTCCCTTATCTCCCTGATTCAAAAGAAGGGAAGGTCTGTGGTTTAGTATGATGTCCATTCACAGTTTTACCTTTAGAAATATTCATCTGTTTATATTTTTACTTTTCTTATTCATGAGCTCTGTCTGGCAACAAAAAGCAGTCTCACACTCTGCAGACTACTGGAGTGCTCTGAGTACATTATGGTCCCATGTTGAGAGAGGGTGGATTGACAGCTGAAAGTATTAATAGAATAATGATTTTAAAAAAAATCTGGAGCTGAAGCTTCTGGAAAAGATGTTTGCTCAGAAGGGATGCAGGGCTTGACTCTTACTATACTTCCAATCTAGACTGCATGAAAACTATTGAAGAAGCATAAAACTTTACCAAAATAGTATTGGTGGTTAAAGCTTTCTCTTTAGGAAAAGCATCTGAGGAAACAATTTAAAAGGCACGTATTTTTTGGCCCCCACAGTGTGCTGGTGGAAAACCTCTGTGGATTACACCAGAGACTGTAATGTGGCAATCTGGGAGTAGAATTGAACATTTTGCTTCCCATAAGTATTTTCTATGGACTAGAGAGGGAGTTCATATTATGACTGACTTTATTAGAGTTAAAACAAATGAAAACAAAGTCTTTATAGACTGGATTTCCCAGTGTATTTTATCAACTGCTTATATTTTGTTCACTACTGAATTTTAAGTTCATTGAATTTTGAAATGTATTTTAAAGAGACTCTAGACTTGTTGGCATTCATAGTAGACACATCTAAACATAATTAATCTCCTTTTGGCAAATACTGTTTTCTGTAGTTGAGTTAAAGATACTCTTTGCTATAGAGCCTTAGGGATTACACCTGAATTTCATTAAGGAAGTCTAAATAATATCCAGAGGAATCTCCCCATGTAGAATTGCTCTGGACTGGTTAGGACAAGATGGGATGAAGCTCTCCCCCCAGCCCCGAAACCAGTTGTATTGTTTGCTTTTTGTAAGAATAAAATTGTATTGAGATGAACAGGATATTGTCTGTGAATAATTCAGAGAGTGAAGACAGATCTATTGTGCTGGAGTTTCATTTTCAAGGCACGATATGTTTCATAAGCATTTTTTTAAAATAAAATTGTCAGATTTTAACTAAATATAAAGAGTTGATGTACAATACAAGATGTTGGGAAATTAATTATAAGAACACCACTTAAAGCCTAGTCTGCCTAGGTGACTGAAAATTCATAGACATTATTCACTATTCATACTGAGTCCATTTTTTTTCCTGGAGAAGAACTTTGATACCGTAGATTAATCCACACATATTATTTGTTAATGAATAGGGTAAAGATTTGAAAGTGCCCAAGTCTTCTATTCCATACTAGTTTTGGTTTTTGTTTTCTTTTTATTTAGGGGCAGACAGTCATGGTCATCTTAGTTTTTTCTTTTCCTTCTAAACCTACTGCTGTGCATAACAGAGCCCACTTGAAGAACTGAGTTATGTGTGACAGGTGGTAAGAGTGTTACCTGTGCTTGTACTGTGCAAATGTACTGCACAATGTACTGGCAAACGGGGAACATTAAGAGGAAATTTTTTTCTTATCTGAAACAAATGGCTTGACAGAGATTTTGAGGTATTTGTTATCAATATTAGGTCTTCCATTTTTGCTTTGTTCAATATACAATGGCTGTCCTGGCATTTTATGTTTTGAATTTAGAGAATTGTCAAAGTCCAATAGATTAGTCTGTTGGCAATCAGTCCAATGCTTGAGTTATCTTAATGTTTCCTTTCTCACAATCCATTTCTGCACAGTAAAGAACAACTTTTGTCTTTGTCAGTTTCCTCCTGAAAACTGAGTAATGAAACTGCTCAAGCTCACTCACCAGGCATTAAAGTAGATGGATTTGAAACTTCTAAACAAATTTCTTTTCTGGGAACACTTATGGTGTTTGTCAATTTGTTAAAGTTTGGACTAGACACAACTCCAGGATGATAGTTGTGCAAATGTATTCCTGCAGGCAAGACCTTTAAAAGTTTACAGAATAATTCCAGTTCTGTTTAAGGTTCTGACTAGGTCAGTTCAAGGCTTATATAGAGAAAACATTTCTTAAAACTCACAGCTTTCTGATGGCTTGGCCAACTGTTCCAGACTCTCATGCAGTAATGTATTTCCTATCATTAAACTGATTGCTTCTGTAACTAAATGGGTTTCTTTTCTCCCTCTGAATTAAAATGCCTTGCAAAAGTATGACATGTGGTGAAAGTTTGTGATTAAGGGCTCTGTATATAAAGTGAGATAGTGATAGTCGCCTGAAGATTCAGGTGAACCCTGTTTATGTCTAGTACTGCACATGAGTTTCGGAGTTATGAGGATCTCTATACAATTAGTTATTCTAAGTAGTAATCTTGATAGATAGATTTATTACCAGTAGAACAAGTTCATGTTAGGAGGTCCTCACATTTAAAACAACTTCTGGCATTTTTTAAAATGTCTTATCAGAGCTGTAGAACTGGGATTTTACAAGATGAGGGCTTATAAGGGTTTTGCAGGCTGATAACTGACTATTATAAGGGAGTTTTGCTCCTGTTTTATCATGCAGACAGTGTTTGAATTTTTCAGGGGAAGTGCAAATTTGTTTTGCTATTGGTACTCCTTCCAATATTTATGCTTCCTGGTTTGAAAGATTTGTTGTTTTTTTTTCTTGCAGCTACTTCCTTTCCTGAAAAAGAAAGGTAGAAAGTCAGGGGAGTCTTTTGCTAGCTCCTTGAAAAGTTTTGGAGAGTTGAGCTAGTTATAAAACATTGAAAACTGTCATAATCCGTCTAGCTTTTCCTTTGTACAGGGTGTTCCTGGATTCCTGCCAAAATCACTAAGCATTATTAGCACAACACTTGAACCATCTTAGTGTCTTGCGTCAGTATGACACACACAATTTAAACTCCAGACAGGACGCAGATAAAATAGTGGTGGCTACGGCTGCAGCTGCTTTCCTCCCTCTAAATACCCTTTGGCCCAGACAAAGGTGTCCTGGGGCAGGTAATCAAAAAAGCATGAGATCAGGTGTCATGTCTGCTGACTGATGTTAATAATCTGTGTTTTCCTAATCACTCTTTACCGAGGAAAGAATTCTGACCTACCCAGGGCTACTTGCTGTGAATCCTCAACAGCATCCTTCTTCTGAAGGTGCCTAAACACACTGGCCCTTAAAACAGGAATAAAACCCCAAAACAGGGGGTTCTCATTCTGTTTTGCTCCATTCATTGTTCCCACTGTAATTAACTGCCTTATGGTAATGGTGAATTCCAGTGAAAAAAAATTAAACTAAACTGAGAACTTCTTTCTTTCTAATTGGAAGATAAAAAAGCAGATCTCTGCTTTTGTCACAGAGTGTCATGCAAATTGCATGGGTTATACTTTCTTCATTAGGTCTAACCTGCACATAGAGATGTAGAACTCATTCTCCAGAGTCTGCCTGGAGTCAAGGAAATGTCTTTACAGAAAATAGGGGTCTACTGATGAATGTAACTATTTTTGTATTTTAATGGCAGTTGAGAGGACAAAACTCAGTCTTCATAAGCAGGTCTACAATCCCCCCTCCACCCCCCCTCACTTTTTACTTGCTTCTGAGTACTTGCTTTTATAACATTGAAATTTCAGGAGCAGAGGATGGTAATTGGTGTGGAGTTGCCTTGTTAATATGTGAAGGGACTTCACTTCTAAGACTTGGCTTTTAGAGGAAGAGCTCTAATCTTTTTTTAAATAGTGAGACAGAGACAGTATTCTGGCAACTTGTTTGATGCACAATCTGTAGATATGGGCTGCAAAGGAGTAATGTTCAAGCCAGCTTGGACCCAGAAATAGCAACGGACTCTTGTAGAAATTTCTTTTGGATTCGAGGAAGAATAAGCCAGGCAGTGTCACTGCTGACTAATATGAGTGTGTTCTTTAATAGGGGACATGCTAGTTGCCTAGTTTGGGTTTCCATTCTTGCACTTGTGTATGTTTCTCTCACCTACAAATACATTAAAATCCTATAGGCCAGATGAAAAGCTTTAGTGTCTGGAGGGCTGGATGCAAGAAGAGAAAGCTTCAATGATTAGGTTTGAGAGTTAGAACTGCTGTGGTAGTCTTCTGCACTTTAGCAACCAGGTTGATAGTGTAGAGAAAAAGCTGTTAGAAAAATCTAGAAGCCTTTAAGGGTTTGGGTGGGAAAGAGGGAAGCAAGAGAACAAAGCTGGACTGTAGAACAGCTAGACATAAAATGTGTCTATTTCTAACATAATGTAAATGAGTGGATGAGGGTGAACAGAACGAATAAACAGCAGATGGAAATCATGCAGACTGTAGAGTCCAAAAAAATAATCACTTTGTCATGGTGTATGACTGCATGTATCTTTTTTCAAGGCTTCCCACGTCATGCCTTTGAGCATCTTCTCTAACCAGGTCATGAGCAGCTTTTTGATGATGTCCAGAAGAGTTTTGTTTTCTGCAGTGCCCCATTTGTTGTCATGTTGGGAACATTTTTGTAATAAATGGTTTTACATTTTTTGGCCTTACCATACTCTGAGACTGAGTAATTGATTTCCAGCAGACCTGCTTTTTGTGTGCTCAAACTTAGTTTAACATATCCCAAAACAACAGGGATTTGCCAATGTCTCTTGAAATTGTTTATGGAGATAGGAAAACAATGAATGTGTTGCATCTTTAATGTATGTTGCAATATATTTGATGATATATGTGAAACACAATTAATTATTGCAATTTTATATTAAATGTTTCAAACTTTCAAATGAAATAAAATAATTTTTAATGCAATGTTGATAATGCTGGAAGATAAGGATAGGACATGGTTATTACATGGGAAATAAAGGCTACCTAATAATATGTTCTATTACTTTGGCTGGAGTGGACTGGCTGGCAAAGTTGGCTGCTTTTGAAAAGAGAGAGACATCTTACTTACCTATTTTGTAGTTTCTCATTTGACAAAGTGTGAAATTACATTTTATTTCTTTGTTTTCCCTTTGGGGTCTTAGAGTTTGCTGTTTTCTGTCTTAAAGTTACTGGAAGCCTTTCTCTTGATGGATGTATCTGCACAGTTGCACATGTTTTCTGTCATCACAGAACAGGTTTAATGCACCATGTTATGTTTTGGATTAGCAGTGCAACTACTATATCAGAATAGGTACTTTTCTGTTATAAAGGTGAGGAAAAAGAACAATTTCAAGTTGAGTCCTGAAGATTATGTACTTCTGAAGTTATAAATGCATAATTTCCTAGATTGAAATAACAAGTTTCAAAGTTTGTTTAAAAAGAGCACAAATAGGGAGCTTTCTTTTCAATTTGGATGGAAAATTTCCTTGTACAATGGAAAAATATTAGTGACAACTTTCAGAGTATGATAAAGGAATGTTCAGAATTCACATTTTCTATACAAATGCTTGATGAAAAACTGTTTATATACACAAAGCCTTCTATGGATGAGAAGTATATTGGAGTTTAGAGGACTTGGGATAAAGAATACCTGTGTTTACACACAAAATTGTTTACAAAAGACTGAAGCATTGTGGTGGATGATGTAACATTGGGAACTGTGCCAAGAAAGGTATCACATAAGGCTTGTCTACATGAAGAACTAGCCCAAAATATCTGTCAAGGAATAGGTCTTCTGCAGTAGCTCTCTTTTTTATTCCACTTTGAAAGTGGATTTAGCTAAACCACAGGAAAACTTTTAGTAATCTGTGGGGGAGTTGAACAGAATAAGTGTAGTACTTCTATGTTTTCAGAATACCCTCCCCACACAGATTTGTCTTTGCAGCAGTTTTGACCATTTCTAGGAGAATTTTCCTTTTGGGTTCATGACAGCATATAGGCTCAGAAAACCTTTAAAGTATATTTATGAAATAATAAGCATAAAAATGAAGGCTCTTAAAAACTGATATGAGTATTACAATGTTGGTCATGAGCAGTTAAATATGCTATATTAACATTGATTATAAATTTCTGCCTCATACTTGATAGCAGAAATCAATTCAACCTGTACAACTTTCAAGATCATAAAACTCCCATAGTTTTGGCACTGAAAAGGCCAGAACTTTTCCAAACAAACCAGATGGAAAGTCAGGTTCTGGAATCCTTCAGCTTTTAAGGCTGGATGTGTATAACAAAGCAAAACACATATCATGGATGTGGTCAGAAAGTCTAATATATTTTAGCAGCAGCCTAGGAAAAAAATTTTGTTGCATGTTTAATGCTCAAAAAGTTGGTGCTTAGCAATGTTTCACCAGAACTGAAACAGAACAGAATGCAATTCAAGTTATCATCTTTGTCACAATGATCTCAACAGATTCTTCTAATATTAAAAGATGTAATTTTATAAGCGCTTCCAAAGTAATGTTTGTCACTCTCATCAGAGGCCTTGTTATGAAGATATATTATTCTAATATATAATTTTACATTTTAACAATAAGAATAAATAACTTTATAGTAAAATTCCCATGTTTAAATCTTCCAGCTGTACATACTATACTGAAGTTTAAAATATGATTCAGTAACAGAAGACATTATAATTTGTTATGAATACTTTTAGAGAAGGTGGGTTAAATGCATTCTCTGTATGAAGGAACTTTCTTTGCAATCCACTTAGTCATTCACACTCTGTTCTCATGCTTTGCTCTGCTGCAAATGGGAATCAATCTCTTCCACCAGAGACAGCACATGTGCTGTAGGAGTTCAGCACAGAGTACTGTGGAGTTTCTCAATGGAATGATGTGCCTTTCTAATGTTGTTTAGGTTCTCACCTCCTTGGAAAAGATACAGCCCCTTGCCTGTATGTGTGTACTGTGTTTAAAGTATTGTTGTGTCAGAAATGGGGAAAACTTGGCAGGTTTTGGTGTTTGCAGTGTGTGGCCTGCCCTGGCTGAAGCACACAGTGACTCCTAAGAGGGCCCTGCAGCTGTTTGTGGCACAGGCGGCTGGGTCTGTCAGGCTTCATCTACGTGGAAACCCCTCAGCTGCAGAGAGCCAACCATTGGTCTTGCCTGCCTTTTACATGGTAAAATATTTATCCTCTGGTTTTGTTTGTGAAATTGTTTTGGTAAATGTATCACTTGTATCTAAGAGCAAGTCTTAGCAGTAGGACAGGAATAGCTATTCATGACTGGGAAATTGTCAAAGAACAAAGCTTAGTAAGAGCCAAAATAATAAAGAAATTGATCCGACTCCTCCACCAGTTCAATGTGCACATATTATCTGAATGTGGTGTCAAAACAGCATGGGCAGCTATAATAGATTAAAACCGCTTTTTGTCTTTTTTTTTTCTTGAAAGACCAAACTTTTCTGTTACTGTGTTTGTGACTTTGCTTCAAGGACATAGGGCTAGACTTTACGGTTTGTTTAGCTATGAAGGGATGACAGACTAGGGGGGTGGTAAGGGGAGCTTAGTTTTGGAATGTAAATACATGTAGAGCTCTTCTCCTTTTGTTTAGCATCTCTTTAAACTAAGACAAAAAAAATCAGTGAATGAATGAATAGCAGCATGGTGAAATACCTAAATGTTTGAGTTAAAATTTTTGGATGTTTGAAATCCTATTTGGATCCTTTTCCCAGATCGCTGTGCATTCATATGCACTCAGCAGGAAACTTCATGGAGATGCACATTTGGGCAGAAGGTCTTTGGCGGTGCCTTTTTCTTAACTTGCGTCTTTTCTTCTTTTGAAGAAAGTAATGGCTTAAGTCTGACTGAAGAACAATCTTTTTTGTATGTTCCTTATAAGAATTTACTTATGGTTCACAGATTTTACCCACCATCTATGTCTGCAGTCCTTTGGATTTAAAACAGCATATATCCCTCTGCAGACAACAGGAAACGCCAAATTAAAGACTTAATGACATACTGCTGAAAGAAGACAAAAGGTGACAAATTATAAAACAGCCAGCTAAACTTTTAAAGAAAACGCTGGAAAAATCCCACATTCAAACAGCTTGAAAAGGATACGGATATTGTTACACTTGCAGACATTTTAATAGAAATTAGGCTGAATCATGCTGAATATTAACTTAAACATTTAAAAAGAACAGGTTTCAAAAAATAGTATTTTCCTAGAACGATGAAAACAGCCTCTGGGTTATTTTTTAAAAGGGAATAATATGTTTTAACCTTGTTATGGGATGTCTAAAGCATAGACACCATTTTTGTAATTGTGGAACCAGTGAATATGGGACTTCTATCCTTTAAAAATTATTAACCTCTGTTGCTAATGTGAGTGCAGTTGTGCTCATTTCCCCTGCAGTTGTGGCTTGGCTGTGTTCTCCAGACTGGCAGCCTCTAGCTTGATTTACTATGGGTGGAACATCCTTTGATCTCCTGTTGAGTTCTGGAGAGATGGTGGAAAAGGAGCAAGATAAGTGAAAAAGAGAAGGGAGGGAGAAATATACAGATGAAAAAGCAAAGTTAAGGATGTTTCCTCTCTGATCTTAGGGACCTTAATCTTCTAATTTATTTAATCATTTTAATATTTACATTCTTTGATGGTAAACATTTTATGTTTTAGTATCCTTGATGCCATGAACTTAATTTTGGAGTGTAGCACTTAGTAAATTAACAGGAGGTGCTGCTTTTGATCAAGAAATGGCAAAAATGTGAATAATTTTCAACTGATAGTTTTGAGAACAGTTGTGTTGTATTTACATTAACTACTGCTCCCAGTTTACCCTAAAGATTTGTACTTAAAGAGTTACCAACTCAGTAGCTTACTCATACAAACCTGGTGTCAGATCAGAGAGAATCTGTCAGTAACATCATAGTAAACAATCACCAGTATAAGACTCTGGTGAATCTTTTTATTCATATGCTCTTATAATTATGTTTTTAAATTCCTGTCACTGCCACTGTATTTCTATGTATTTAGAAATACATAGGACTCATACATGGTACTCATTTGACTGATAAATGCTGTTGATGCACTGTGGGGTTTTGTTCAGTGGGTGGCTGGTTTTGGGTTTTGTTGGTTTTTGCAGGGGCGTGGGGAAGGGGGGCATTTGGTTAGTTTGGTTGCAGGGGGTTTTTGTTGGGTTTTGTTTTAGAGGTTGGGAAAAAAAAGAGGACTGATTCGTTGGGGTTTCTTCATGGAATCCAATTGCATATTAAGAGAGAGAGAGCTCTTTATTCATTACTTCAGTTCTCATGAAAATAAATGTTTAAATTTAAGGAGTGTTTGCAGGCCTGTGTGAAGTGTTCTAACTCTGTTTATGATGATAAATTCAATTGCTCACCTAACACTTAAACAAGCATCTTCATCCTCTGTATGCCTCAAAAAAAGTTTGTTGTATATATTTTATATAGAGAGATATATAAGATCCAGTTATCTGCCATGGTGCTGAGAATATCCTGACCAGCTTTATCTTGTTTTTGGAATTTGTCTGCATCCATCTGCTCTTTTTGTTGTTACACATGCATTCTAAGCACTGAGGCTGAGCCTCTGTTCTGTATGTGCAGTATCTATTGCAATGGGTGCAAGTCAACAGCTGTGCATCACGCATTGCAGTAAAACTGAGTAATTAACAAGTGTGTGTGTGTGTGTGTGCGAGACGAGCTTTTGTCATTGTCAATGTGCAACACTAAAAAACAGTGTGAGATGGGTGAAAGAGAGACGGCCCACCAAGTTATTTTTTATTCTTGATAGTGTGAGAGGCTGATTTAATTTCCTTGGCTTAAGACTAAACTGAAACATTTACCCCACTTTTTCCCATACAAAAAATAAGTTTGCCATTGCAAAAGCACTCCTTTTTTGACTGCTTCAGCAGTTAAAAACTTGATTAATTTTTAGTTGGGCTTGCTTTTATAAAAGTGGTATAAGTCCATTTCATGTTTGTCTTTTAATATACTGCTTCTCACAATGTTTTTAAGCTGAAGAGCTATTTAGTCTTTTAAAAAAACTATGAATAGTCAAACTCAAATCATAGTACTTTCTTGATAGTCTGTGGTCTCGAGGGTATTATTCAGGCTAGTTTTGAAGAACTGAACAGCCACACTGTATTTATGTGCATCATAGGAGAAATACACATTTGTAAACTCTCTTGGGCTGTAACTGAGTTCTAATAGATGTCTGTACAGCAAATCATGCAGTGGGGCCCCAGTTTCTAGTGGGGTTTGTAGATTCTACCATGATAAAAAATAATAAAGGAGAATCTTCTTGTAAAGATAATTTAACCTCAGGGTGTTGCCGTTTTGTGCATGCACATGTATATATATATTTATATGCACACACACACAAACTCAGCTATTCAGTTATTAGCAGTTCAGCCAAAATTTTTGGTTTAATACCTATAAAACCATTAGTTTCTCATTTGAAATATAGGAATGTTAAAATTTATAAAAAAATATTCCAAATCTAATTTACAAAAAATGAAAAGTAAAGATAAGTATAGAAACAATTTTTTTTACAATTATTTGTTTCTCTTATTCATATGATGGAAAATATTAATTCAGACATTCCCTAGTGATTTTCAGTATCTGGTAGAATTGGAGCAGTGCTTGAAATATGATAATCTTGCAGAATGAATGAGTAATCGTGAACAGTATTTAGCAAGTGAATTTTAGGTTTTAAAATGTAACCACTCTTGTAAAGTCCTGCCAGAAAGCAAAAACAAAGACGAAAAAATCAGTCGCCTCAGATAGATCTGACACTAGCTAGAGCAAAGGAAATTTCCTGATGGGTGTACTACCTTCTGACAGCAGCAAGGAAAGGGCCATTAATCCCGCAAGAGGGAGACAGTGAATGTGACTGCTGTTGAGGTGCTTGGCTGGCATGGCGTGGAAGCAGCAAAAGAGTAATAGGATTAGAGTTGTTCCTTCTTTAGGACTTTCCACCTTTCCATTTGTGGTTAGAGGAAGATGAGAGCCAGCTCTTAGCTCACCTGGGTCTTTCAGAAGCCTCTGGCTCCTAAAATTATACTTCATGGGTGTGGAGGACATCTTTTTGTTACATTTAGGTGCAAGCAAACAGAAGTAGTTTGTAGGTTCTGCTAAAACACAAATAATAGTTACACCCAAAGCTAATTTTGTGTTAGAGGAAAGTACATACTTTCTGAGCAAGTTCAGGTATAATATTCCAACCATACAAGCACAAAATTAGCTCTCTTTACAGCTATAGTTTCTCTTTATGCAAATATTATTTTAATCTTGGTTTAGGCTCTGTGGAGAGAGCATGGTGGTTAGTCCTAAAAACTGTCCTGTGTTTATGCCCAGAAGCTGCCTGCCCAGTGTGTTACAGCCATGTCTTCAAAAGCCAGTTCACAGGAACAGGAAACAGTGTTTTTTCTCCTGTGGCATTTCAGCCTTGGGTCTGAACTGCAGAGCTGCCAAAATTGCTAGTCATCATGTTAGTGTGAATCAAGGGGTTTGTTTATTACTGAGAATGCCAGCACTTCTAGAAGTTAAGCAAGACAGTTGACTGAATTGCACAGGCTATCAAACTATCAAGTTGATACCATCAAAGGGCATCAACTTTTAGTAAGATATGGTCAAAATTATCTTCTGCAGAAAATCCCCAGCGGCATTGAAAGAATGATGCCGTGAAGAACAGACCTGCCACTGGCAATGCTCCAGCCCTGCAGATGTGAGGCGGAGGAGGTTCTGCACAATTAGGGGAGTGGAGAATACGCTGCATTCAGCCTGAAAACTCTGCCCTCGTTTACAGTCCTAGGTTGCTCAATATGGGTAGAAGGTGGCAGGAACTAAGAATATTTCATAAAATTGTTTAGGCAAAAAGTGAAAGCAAAAGATGAACAAAACAAAAGTTGAACTGGGTTTGCAGTAATTTAGAAAGTGATCATAGCTCAATCTATGTACAAAAGGGCTTGTCACTTCACAAAAATGCTTATATAAATAAATATCCATAATCTTAAACTGGCCCCATGAAAACTGTCAAACTGTGTTTTGAATGAATGGTTTTAATGGTTGGTTTGCCATGTATTTTTGATGTCCTTGAAACACAGCTCTCTTGTGGTGCACCAGACATTTTAAAGTGGTTTATCACTGTTATCTTGGCTACCACCACTATTCTGCATTCAGCCAATGGGACTCTTCACCACTCCAATGAAGTTTTCTAACCACTGAAATGCAACATAACATAAACGACCACAGCTTACCTTGTACACTTCTTGAAATAGATAACCCAGTTCCTTATTGCCTTGCCTCATTTCTTGAGGGAGATGGGGTGACTTTGTGTAGTTTTTTTGGTTTTTTTTCCTCTTGGTGTTGGTCTTCCTCCATAAAAGCCCTGGGACTCATATTTCTTAATTAGAAAAAAAATTATTTTAAACTTTACAGTATTGTTTTAATAAGTAGAATGCACTCATTTAGCTTTTCACTGGTTTTCTTGCTCTCCAGTATGACCCTTTTTGACTCTCCTTACAGTACCTTTTCCTGCTCATGGGGATGTTCCATTTAGCTGCCCTTCTGGTAGTTCATACCCTGCTCTCCCAGGCTCCTTCTACTTGAAATTTGCCAATTACACAGCTCAAGACATGAAGTAGCCATTTGTTACTTAGCTAGTGTCTCCTTCTTCTCTTTTCTCCCAGATGATATGTGTTCCTCTTGTGTTTTCACTCTTGGTGTGTTTGTGTAGCACTTATCAAAACAGTCCTAAACAATGTAATGGATGTATGTGTCAATGATAATCAAAGCCACAGTGTTTAAACTGCTTTGTGAAGGTTTGGGTTTCCTCAGTGTTCTGAGGTGTGTTTGGAAACAATTAGGTCTGTTTTTTGGAAAGAGATCCTTCAGAGTAGGAACGGTTTTTCATAGTCTATGCTGAAAAATTCCAAAGGCAAGTTTTCTGTTGAGTGGTTTAAATAGTTCTGGGAAATGACAATCTAGAATAATTTTTCTACATTCCAACTTTGCATCTGAAAGATACCGTTACTGAAATACAAATTAAATAGCTAGTGTAATAGCCCTCAGACAAATGCTGAGTTTAATAGACAGGTCTGTATTATAGTTGCGTCTCTACCGGGACACAGGTTTCAATCAGGATTTGTCATGTGTAGTATGTATGTTTTGCTGAAACCATTTGCAAATAACTGCATCTGTTAGCTATTGGTGTCCTTGCTTAATTGGCAAGTTTAAAATAACTGCTTATACTTATGTGCTTCTGATTCTTTCTTTTGCAAAACAGATGAACCTCTGTATTCCAAGAATTGTTCCAAATCATATTTTCTGGCAGTGCTCCTACCTTTAGCCATTGTATGAATTAAAATGTGCTTTCCAGCCCTTGCCTAAGTTGTCAGAAAAGTCTCTATAGAATTGACATGCAAACAGTTTTTGCAATCTTTTTTTTAAATTTTTTTAAGCAATGTTAAATTTTCTTGAGCAACATCTCTTGTTTTGACTAGTGGAAGATCTAAAAATACACTACTGTATTGACTGAACTAATTACATTTCAGATCTAGCCACTACCATCTGGATCTCTCTCTTTCTGGTTACATTTTCATTGCACAGATTGCACATGAGTGATTAGTACCATGAATGAGTTGTCCAAATTTTGTTCTGGGTGTTAGCAGCAGCTCTGCAGAGCTGCACACAAGTCATGGTGCCCTTTCTCTTCCTCTGTGGATACTGTGTTTCAGTCAGGGAGTCCTCAAGTCAGCAGTGATGTGAAGAAAGTGAGGATGGTCCGGTGACAAATTGCCAAGGTAACCAGGACCCATCTTCTAACCAAGAGAGACTGCAAGGAAGCTGTGTTTCTCTTGTCAGGCAAGGAGAAGGCTGAAATTCAGTAAGAATACTTGAGAAGCAGTTAGAAAGATAATGAAATCAAACTCTTCTTGGTAAAGCAAGGTGACATAGGGGATAATAGCCAGAAGCTGTGTGTTGGGTGGCTCAATCTGGGCATTGGGAGAGGATCTTCCCCAGGAGAGCATGGTTGCACTCAGAGGAGTTATGGAGTCTCCCTTCAGGGATTTTCAAGACTGACAGAGATAAAGCCACAACTAACCTGCCCACACCTGATGGTGTTATTCCAGGCTTGTGCCTGAAGTCACACAGAGATACAGAGGTCCCATTACCCTTTCCTGGGGTTCCCTGATGCTCATGAACAGAGTGGAGTGAGATCTTGATTCCTACCAGTGAATTGTCGACACAACTTTCTGCTCAAGGCAAGTGCTCTGCCAGGCCACAGGTTTCAGCCTTGGTAAGCAGCTATTATGTACCTGAAACTTCCTCAAGGTTTTCAACCCACATGTCACTTAAACTGGGAATTTTTCATTTCTGGCTGTAGTTTGTAGCAAGTACCTGAGCAGTACAGTTTAGTTCTGATTGATTGCAGGCTAATGGGCGTGCTGCTTGAAGGAAGCCTAGCTGAAGCTATTAAGTTGAGTTGAGGCTGAAGACTTTCCTGCACTTGAGTGAAATGTTCTGTACACACATATATACTAGTCAGCAATGCTTGCATGAAGACCTAAAGTAACTCTTGACAATATTGTGCATTTCTCTGTTCTTTCTGCTGTTTCTAAGATAATTTTAACATAGTCTTTTCCCTCTCATTCTTGTAATGTACATATTTTTGCTGTTGGCAGAATGTCACAGGTGATAGCTTGTGGATAAAACACTGAAACTAGAGAGAAAACTGGATGGCATGACTGGCCCCATCCATGAAAAGTAAAGGTCTTTTATTTATGTAAATAAAGAGTGAGCTAGTGTTGCTTCTGAAAGATCTATGGTAAGTTTTCAAAACATAGGACGATTTAAATTTTGCCAAGTCACATGATTTGTTGTAGAAAGTGTTCAAAAAGCAGCAGTCCAAATCATGCAGTCCACCAGCATTAGCAAAAATGGTGACCTTTTTTTTAACTTGAACCAGCCAATAATTTAAGAAGAAACAGATTTTAGAGGAGTCTGTCAACAACAAATAAGATTTGAAGAAGTGATGATCAGCTGGGAGGTATGTACTGTAGAGAAGAATGAAAAATTTTCAAACAGATCCAGTAATGTATGGGTTGAAAAAATGGAGAAAGTCTAAGTTAGATACTGTATTTACAAGCCGTCTTGATTTTTTTTTCTTATTTTTTTCTGCCAGCTATGTCCTTGTTCAGTTTCCTCTCATTTCCAAGCTGCAAGTTTTTGTTCCCAGTGGTGGTACTAACACTGCTGTTGGAGCTGGAGGATAGACATGTCTTTGCTGTAAACAGAATCAGTGAAATTCTGCATCTCTCAATATATTTGCCTTTCTTTTCACAGAGATGTTTGTTCTAGGATGTCTCCATGGTCCATTTTACAGTGCAGCCACACTGTTACATGGGAAGGCTGTAAACTTCTTCCAGCCATTCTGTTGCAGAATGAGACAAATGGGATACTTCCCGAGAAGTGAAAACTTGCACTAGTTCTGCTTCCACACGGTTTTCTGTCCCATTATACTGTTTGTCAGTCAATGCTACATTAACATCTAATACCATTTTCTTCTCCAATTATTTTCCTTGTGTTTACAAAGCAAGTCTGAAACATTTTTTTTATTTTCTGTATAGGTCTGTTTTTTGTGTTTAGTCATTGGGCCAAAGCAGCTTCTCTTCAAGAGGGATCAAAAACAGTTTGTCAGTGATAGCATGAGGTTTATGACCTGCTCCATGGGGCATAATTAAATGTGGAATTCAGCCCCTTCTTGCAGAATAACTTTGACACATCTGGTTTAAACAGTTTTAGTGCAGTGAGGAGATAAGTAGAAGTTTCTTTACACAGTAGATTAGTTTCAGATGAGGTATAGGATCCTCTGAAATTCAGGTTCACAGAAGAAGTACACCAATGGGACAGCCACCCAAGGAAAGCACAAAGTTACCCATTGAATATGTTAAAATAAATGGTCGGCCTGCAGAGCAATAAAATAAAAAAGAAAAAAATAAATGTCTTGTCACAGTCCCAGAAGGAAATGTAGGGTAATTGCCCAGAAAAGGAGAAGGACCAGTGCTGAATTCTTTTACAAAATCCCTATTCTTTCCCTGCTTTCTTTGCCAGAGCACCTCTGATCCAGTTTTATTCCATCTTCCCCTTCAGTATGTTCATGTTTTTACAGATATAGCACGTTTTATGGCACCCACTAAAGTTATCTGCTGTGAAATTCAATTATTTAAATACTTTGTCCTTTTGTTACCCTTTTCTAATGGATTGCCAATACATATTGCTTTCTCATCAGATACTGATAGTCCCTTTAGTAGACTTTACTATTCTGTAAAATGGTGATGAACACACAATATGGCTTATAGGTAGTGAAGTACAAAGTAGTTGTTTCAGCACTTTGCTCTCAAATAGAAAAATACAGTTTGTGTCTGCTTAATATTCACTATTGTTTAACCTATCCAGTGTTTAAGGCATGTTTCTGGTAGGCAACTATGAGCGTTCAGACATATCATTTCTGCATACATTTTACAAACATATTTTTCCTCATTTTGAGGAAAATTAAGATATGAAGGAGAGGTTTAGTAATTTATGTACGCATTAAGGCAGTATTTGAGAAGGCCTTACGAAGTCTTAATATGAACTGTGTGTTTATTTGTGTTAAAAAGTAGAATACCTGGTCTGAATTGCTGACTGCTGGAAGTAGCAGACTGGCATAAATAAAGCATGGCACATTATCATGCAGATTAATTTTTACATAAATTTTTTCTAGTTCACATTTTATTGCTTAAGCAATCTTTAGTTGTATGTCTTGTCAAAGAAGACTAGTTAAGAATCTGAGAAACATGATTTTTAGGTGGTTGGTTGTAAAATCTGTGAAGTAGCTCAAGAAATATCTCACTTTTGCACAGACAGCAGAAATACAGTAGTTCTTGACCAAAAGTTGAAGTGATATAAAATATGTTGAATGAATTCAAGTGTGCTAGCAAGGTCCTTTGGTCTCCTGTCTCAGTGGAGGTAGAGGATGGAGATCTTTGTGGCAGCAAAGGCACAAGAGTTATTGATGTTTTAGAAACCATGGAAGTACCTTAGGTATGGTCACAGAGGACTTAGGGCTTCTTTCCCTCAAAAGGTAGTGGGATCAATAGTCTAAATACATGTACACCAGTGACCACAGCGTGGGCAACAAACAGGAGGAGCTGGAAGCCTTTGCACAGCACAAAAATCATGTCATAGCTGCCATCATGGAAACATGGTAGGAAGACTTGCACAACTAGAGCGCTGTAGTAGAGGGCTAGAAATTCTTCAGAACAGATTGGCAAGGAAAGAGAGGCAGTGAAGTAGCCCTCTACTTACAGGGTATGTTTTGATTGTCTAGATCTTAATAATAGTTACAAAAGGATTGGCTGTTTATGGATAAGGATCAAGAGAAGGATGACAAGCAGATATCCTGCTGGGAATCTGTTAGAGACTACCCAACCACGATGGGGCAGCATATGAAATATTCTATAAACAGCTTGAAGAAGTCTCATGATCATTGGCTCTTGTTCTTGTGGGGGGCTTCAACTTAGCACATGTCTGCTGGAAATTCAATACAGGGGAGAGGAAACAGCCAAGTAAATTTCTGGAGTGTGTGGAAGACAATTTCCTCACACAGCTGGTGTGTGGACCAGTGAGGGGAGATGGACCTGCTGTTTGTGAGTAGAGAAGGAGTGGTGGTCAGAGGCTGTCTTAGGCACAGCTATCATAAAAATTAGAGTTTTCAGTTCTGTAACATGTGAGGAGGGGGTTCAGCAGAGCTGCCATCCTGGACTTGCAGAGGGCAAAGGAGTCCAGGATGACTTTTCAAGGAGGAAATGCTGGAGGTGCAGGAGCAGGCCCTCCAGTGTGCTGAAACATGAGCCAGAGGTGGAGGAGACAAAACTAACTGAACAGAGGGCTTTGGCTGGAACTCATGGAAAACAGAGTTTATGACCTTTGGAAGAAGGGGCAGGCAACTGAGGGGGCCTACAAGGATGTTGTGAGGTTATGCAGGGAGAAAATTAGAAGGCCCAAAACCCAATTAGAACTTAATCTGGCTACTGACATAAAAGACACTTAGAATATTTGTATAAATATGTTAGGACTAAAGAGAATCTCCATTCTTTATTGATAGCAACAAAAGTAGGACTAAAGAGAATCTCCATTCTTTATTGATAGCAACAAAAGTAGGACTAAAGAGAATCTCCATTCTTTATTGACTGTAGGGGGAAATATAGTAACAAAAGATGAGGAAGAGGCTGTGGTATTTAAGGCCTGTTCTTCCTCTTTAATAGTAATAATCTTTAATAGTAAGGTCAGTTGAGGCCAGATGGGAACCACCAAAGGATACTGAAGGAACTGGCAGAAGTGGTCACCAATCCACTTTGCATTATTTACAAGCTATTTTGGCAAACTGGGTGGGTCCCAAACAGCCTTCCCAGAGGCTGGGAAGTATAATGCCAATGTACAAGGAGGATCTGGGGAACTACAGGCCTGTCATCCTGATTTCAGTGCTGGAAAGGTGACGAAGCAGATCATTTGACTGCCATCACACAGCATGTACAGGGTCTGCCAGGTATTGGGCCCAGGCAGAAAGGCAGATCTCTGCTTAGCCAGAGATCCTTGCTGATCTCCTTTCCCTCATCTACCAGACTGCCTGCCTGGTAGATGAGGGAAAGGCTGTGAATATTGTCTATCTGGGCTTCAGTAAAGCCTTTGACACCATTTCCCACTTCACTGTCTCGGAGAAGCTGGCTTCTCAAGGCTTGGTGCACTCCAACTAGCTGAAAAACTGTCTGGATGGCCAGGCCCAGAGGGTGGTGATGAATGGAGCTACATCCAGTTGGTCACTAGTGGGGTTCCCCAGGGCTCAGTGTCAAGACCAGTCCTGTTTACCTCTTTATCAATGACCTGGATGAGGAGATGAAGTGCATCCTAAGTCACTTTGAACCAAACACTGAGCTGGGTGAGAGTGTTGATCTGGTGAAGAGCAGGAAGGCTCTGCAGAAGGATCTTGACTGGCTGGACTAATGGGTGAGCTAGAGATTCAACAAGTCACAACACCTCAGGTAGCACTACAATCTTGGGAAATTGTGTCTGGAAGGACACTGGAGGTGTCTGAACATGAGCCAGGCTGTGCCCAGGTGGCCAAGAAGGCCAATGGCATCCTGGCCTGGATCAGCAATGCTGTGGCCAGCAGGGCCAGGGCAGGGATTGTCCCCCTGTGCTGGGCCCTGCTGAGGCCACACCTCCAGTGCTGGGTCCAGCTCTGGGCCCTCACTGCAGGAAAGGCACTGAGGGGCTGGAGAGAGTGCAGAGAAGGGCAATGGAGCTGGGGCAGGGTCTGGGGCACAAGTGCTGTGAGGAGCAGCTGAGGGAGCTGGGGGTGTTTATCCTGGAGAAAAGGAGGCTCAGGAGTGACCTTATCACTCTCTACAGCTGCCTGAGAAGAGGTTGATGTGATGTGGGGGTTGGCCTCTTCTCCCAGATAACAAGTGACAGGATGATAGGAAATGCCCTCAAAGTTGTGCCAGGGGAGATTTAGATTGGATACTAGGAAAAATTTCTTTACCTAAGTGATTGTCAAGCACTGGAGAAGTGGTCCATAAGTGGTGGACTTGACAGTGCTGGGTTAGTGGTTGGACTCAATGATCTTAAAGGTCTTTTCCAACCTAAACAAGTCTATGATTCTATGATTTTTAAATTTATTTGGGAGTGCGCATGGTTTAAGTCAGTGTAGGTGGTCTAGGGAAAGCCATTTCAGATGCGGAAAAGGGGTGGTGTTTTCATTCCCTTGTGCTGTATGTACAGTATCATGGTTCAAGCTAAACTATTTCCAAAGTAATTGGAACATGAGGAAGTTGGTTACTAGCAAATTAATTCAACCCGCCTCCTGTTGTAAATCTTTTACTCTCTAGAGAGGATACATTTTGTTAAAAAAAGGAATTAAAAAATATAAAATAGTGAAGTAAAGTAGAAATGTGTCATTCTATTATGTAATTAAGTATCTGACTTCTTTTTATGATAATACATTTGGGTGGTCTGTTCTTGAAACACTTGATTTGTTAGGAAACATTACCATTTCCGCAAGTAATCTCTAAGTCCTAAATATTTTGAAAAAAATTTTGCATTGCGGTATTTCATCAGTGCATTACTCACCAGTTAAACACTCTAAACTGCTGTCGCTTGGCATTGGAGAGGGCTTCCAGGTTTTTTTCTATCAGCAAAAACTGCTGTAAATTATAATATTGCTTGGCAGAGTGTAAAGAATAAATACTAGAAAACCAGATGATTTAAGAGAAAATAAATGTGAAAACTTGAATCTCATTTTACTTTTCCTTGGGAAAAAAGTATCTCTAGTTTACAAAACATATAAAGTTTGAAATTGCCTTCAGCCACAATGTTTGTTTAGGTGTGGTGACTCTTTTGTATTCTTGTTGTAGATTCCTCTCAATCAGCACAATTCTGATTGTCCCCACTGGACACTGAAGAGATTTAGTGGCTTGCTTGCTGCAATGAACCTCAGTGATTTTGAGGTTAGGCATGCTGCCACTGAGACTAGCGTCATTTTAACTGACAGTGGCAGTAAACTGCTGACTTTTTTGAATTAAAAAAAAAGTAGTTCCAATATACTAAATATTATGCTAATGTTCATAAAAACTAATAGGTTTTAATAGCCTTACTACAACCAAAGCAATCTACCCTAAACCAATTTTTTTAGTCAGATGACTGTCAAGTTCTCATTCTGTGCACAAATGTTTAAACTTTAGGTACCAGCAGGAAACTGCTAATGCACTAGATACTTCCTATAGTTTATAGTTGGTGAAGGGTCAGTATTAAAGTGTTTCTGTGTTGCAGTTGATGAAAGCAGTCTGTGATGATTTTTCCCAAGCCTGATTTGCAACACTCTTGCTTTACTTTTCTAAATTCATAAACATCTGTAGAATCAATTTTTGCAAAAGAAATATACTCATGGAAACCAAACTGGCCTTTTTAAAAATTACAAAGGAAAAGAGAAACAAAAATAAAACCTGAATCAAATTATACTTATTTGCTTATAGTTTTTTAAATATCAACATTCTTCTCAGTTTATTTTCCATGTGGTTCCACTGCTATTAAGTTACAGGTTTGGTTATAAAATAGAAATGGTGATTACAGTTGAAGTAATCTGATGCTTGAGTTATTAGGAAATTTAGGACACTGTTACATTTCCTTCTTTAAGACATTCGGGAATCATTATGCTATCATCCCTTTCTTCCAAACAAGAGTGAAGGTGGGATGTGAAATGAGAGCCCTTTGCTTCCCTCACTTTTACTCCGTTCAGGCTGCATGAACCAAGCTGCATGGTGTTTGTAGTTAGAAACTGTAGCTGTGTCCTCAAAATAAGGATTTGGTCTCTTGCTCATGCATCCTGAGCTGACACAGTAGAAGTGACCTGACCGAGCACTTTGAAACCTATGAAGGGATCACACCTTTTGTTCACAGGTGGGAACTGTGCTCAAGGGAAAAGTCTCTCTAGGGAAAGAGCAAAATCCTCCCTTCTCGTAGCTCAGAGACATGCTGATGCTCCCTGCTAATGCTCACATTTCTGCTGACTGTCTAGACAGTTTCGGTAACTCTGCTTTTGTTTCTTATGATGCACTCTGTCTGCAAAGGCTGTGCTGATCACCGACAAGAACATTCTCTGTGGCTTGATTAAGTCAAAGTGATCAAAAACTGTAGAGGCAGGTTTTCCCTATAAGGTTTGTCTCGAGTCTGTAGCCATATGCCTTCAAGAAGTTGTTCATCATCCGTGAAGTTAAGAATAATGGTTTCGATTTAAATAGGAAGATTTTACATTGTACAGCTCCTACTGTTCACAATAATTTTGCCTGTTTTGAGGGGAAAAAATGCAAATGTGAGGATCTTGATAACTCTTTAACTATATTATTTCTCAAGCCAGTACAACTTGAGTTGCGTACACTGTGCATTTACTGTTGTAGATCCCTGCATAAGTGAACTATTTTTTAAAAAACAGAAAAACCCCCACAGTAAAACATCCACTCCCACTCCAAAAATCCACTTAGACTGTGAATGACTCTTGACCAATATCTCTGGGAGCTGGTAATAAAGCAGATATCAACAATTCAAGAAAATGCAATCCAGTATTTGAGATAGGAGAAAAGGGAGAAATACTGATGCCCTGTGAAAAAAATGTTTTACTTTAGCTGCTGCAGACTCTTAACTTCATTTTTCTAAAATCCTGGACTCGTAGGTCACCTGGTATGGATACTTATTATAACTCCTTTTGGGAGTGATACTAATTTATCCTTTTTTTTTTTTTTTTTTTTTACAATAACAGATATATCTTCATAGGTTTGTTCCCTGGTACCAAGAGAAGATAGTGGATTTGTTGTGGCAAAAAAAGACCATCTATCTTACTGTCTTCAACTTGAACATATAATTGCAACAACCGAAATGAAATGCAGCCAAGCCAGGTTTTGTGGGGAGCAAAAGCCATAAGCCATAAGCTGTTTGAGAAGTTACCCTACAAAACACTCGTTACTGGCCCTGAACTGCAATGACATATTCAGCGCTGCAAGTGCTTCTCTTTATTTTTGCAGCAAAGTAAAATGTGCTGGTGTAATCTACTGATGAAGACAGTGTAAGCTAACCTTTTCTTTAAGCCAACATATACTAAAGCATATGTAATTAACTATTTTATCTTGCTCAAATGAGAGTGTGTAATGACAGTAGAAACATCTGCAGCACAGTAACTATCTACATGTAAAACTGTTGAGCAAGAAGGTACCTAATTTTTATTGGTTCCATTTATATCTGAGGTGTGAAAAAGAAAAGCACTTTGTACCTAAATCAGGCGCTATGCAAGAGTTGGGATGTGTCATGCTCAAGCATTATAATCCAGCATCCTTAAGTACTTTGTTAGTGTTCCTATGATATCTTGGACCTAGATAAAATAGTGTCTCTTACACAAATGTAAGATCCTTGGTCCTGTTTTGGATCATTCATAATAATTTTCTTTTTTAAATTCAAAAATATATGTTATCAGTATTTTTAGCCTGTTTTAATTCCTTCATTTGTTTTAATCATAATCCATGTAATTGCACATGAAATGCTCCAAATACATGCATCTTTTTTCTTTGGGTTTGCCATGATTATATAATTAAGATAATTTTAGAAAATTAATCAGTCTCCTCTTCAGGTCACTTACATTAGTGCTGCATAGAAATATTTATATTTGAATCAGATAATTTTTATATTGCCATAAAAATGTCTAAATGCAAATAGAAGTGGAACAGCATGGTGCCCTGTGTATTTAGACTGTATGGGCAGTAGTTCTTCATAGAGTAGCTGGTGACAAGACCTTGTGACATGCTGAGCTGAAGCACTGGCCACTTTGGTGACCTGAACATGTGAAATAATGCACATCAGAGACTTGCAAGACTGCGGCAGGAAGCTTGATCTCTCATTTTCACTTTGTGCCTCTGTGGCTCTATCAAGCACACTTCAATTGCTTGAGCTAGGACACCAGCCCTCCAACTGAGCTCTGCTCAGCCTGTGGGGGTGTGAGTACTGTGAACGTGTCTGTTAGATGGAGAGTCTGCAGAGATGCACTTGGGGAGGGAGGGTTCAGTGGTGAGTAGAAATACATTGCAGCTGCAATGCCACACTCTCCCTCTCTTACCACGTTTTGAAGTTGTATACTGAACATGGAAGAGTAAACTGAGCTTCTTGTGTCTTTAAACCAGAATGATTTCATGTCTTTGAGCTCACTGGCATGCTGCTCAGAAATTAGTTTGAGCTGTGCAATGGGCAGCACCTGGGTTAATCTGCAAGAAGGTAAATGTGTCGAATGGATGAGTAGCAATGGGTTTCCCCAATGCAGTAAAATGAAACGTGACTTCAGACAAAACTTGTTAACTTAGTTGGATCTCAGCTGTTGGCAGTAAGCATTGTTCTGTTATTTGCTTCTCTTTTCCATGGACAGACTGTTCTTAAAGCTTTGTCAGGTAGTTCAGTGGATGTTTGCCTTTGTTGTTCAACAAATTGTGGAAAAATTAGTTTTATTTGGGGAAAATATGTTCTGATCAATTATAAAACTCCAGCTGCAGACTGGTGCCTGGACATTGTTAAACACCCTATATGAAACAGCACTGTACCTCTCTAAAGGATCATTTGTATACCCAGGCATGCAGCAAAGCATTAAGCAGACATGCAAGCAAATCTCTCCCATAAAAAAGATATTGTGTTAGATTGTACATGACCTGCAGCCCAAGACACTTTTATGAACTGCTTATCCATTGCCATCCCAACCCTACTCCCCTGTCTGGTACCAGCACTCATTATAAATCATCAGTGTTTCTCTCTCTTGATATTTTATTGCTCTATTTATGTTCTATATTTTTAATAGTACTTAATTTAATATTAAGAAAAAGTTTTTTTTAAGAAGACTTTTTTTGTTTTTAACTGGGTGATTTCCCTGATTTTAAGGATAGTTAGGATAAGACAACTGCTGCAAACTGTCTGTCTGGAGTTACTAAATGGCCGAGAGGGTGTCTGTCTGCATGATCTGTATTCAAATTGTGTCATCTTATCCTCATTATCTTTTTGTGTAATTGTCTCACAAATTTTCTGAAGGATTTCTTTAGCATAAATCATAATATATAATTCCTGATATTTCATTTTTGTCTGTGTGTCCTAAACCAGAAATATATTAAGTTTGGCCCTTTAAGTCCTCTTAGGGTCATTCTTTTTTGTATCATTATGAATTAAGTTCTCTTTCTCCATCTTCTTTTTTTTTTTTATCCCTGGATTATTTGTTCACTGGTAAGAGCTGATGGCTGAAACTTAGAGGGGGGCTGTTTTCCCCAGGCTTTCAAAGTGTATTTGTGTTAAATCACAATATCCAAATTTTAATGTGGATTTTTTTGTCACATAATCTAATGATGGTGGCATTTTTAATCAGTTTTGAAGGACCATTCTGAAATAGCCTGTGAAATTTGAAAAATACTCCAAAAGACGCTGTCTGACTAGGTCTGAGATACTCATTAACAAACACCCATAAATTCATAATTGCAGACTGGCTTCCTTGTTTACCATTTTTCTTTCATAAAGACAATGAGACATGACAGCTAGTCCCAGGGGATTACTGCACTTCTCGGCTGGTTGATGTCACTATGCCTTTAGACCTGCATCTTGCAGAGCAACCAAGGGAATCACTGATCTCCCACAAATGTGCTACCTGTCACGTCTTATTGTCTTAGAACAGACCTGTCTGACTACTGAAATGGAGAAATATTTGTGCACAAGCGTTTAAGCACATCTTAAAAAGACTGCATCTGCTTCTGTAACAGATCCAACACTGAGATACAGTTTAAATTAAAAACACGGGAAAAACATTTTCTTTTTAAAGAACTTCATTTGTCAATCTGCATTTCTTCATTTGGGTGCTGGGAAAAAACACCAAACTGTGATTTGTAAGTACATACAGGTCTTCCACTCTAGCAGAACTCTTCTCATTACATGTTTTTTACTTGATATCTACTGAAAATTAAAATTCTGCTGTTTGATCGGTAATTTTTCAAGGTGAAGGTAAAACCCAGTTTCAGACTTTCTCAAATGTAATGGGCTTGAAGTAGAATTTGGTTAGAATTTTTTGTATCTGGGTAAACACAATTACTTTTTTGACCTTTATATTAATGTGTTTTGGTACATTTATTATGATTATTATTAAATAAATACTGGGTTTGTGTTATAAATTCTTTGGTCTGATCAGGATGTCCCCTGATGCTTCTCAGTTGGCTGCTATGTTTTGGATTCTGGATTGAATTTTTAACTGGTGTTTGGATCTGCTCAACTGTGCCGCTTAAAATCTAATTGTCATTTTTGGACTAAAAGAGCAAGCAGGATTTTTCCCTGAAGGTTTGGATGTGTTCATCATTCTGCTTTAAAATTGTTAAGCTTGCAAACAATTTGAACTTGATTATTCTTCTGCAGAGCTGTGTCTTCCAAACAAAAATTATTGGATGAAACACTTTTGAATTTTTCTGGGAACAGAATTGGGCTCCTACAAGCTCCTTCCATGTGCTCAACTTTCTGAATTTTACTCAGGATAGGTATTGCTCATTTATTTGCAGTGATGCTTAGGTCTTTGGGCTGTATGTCTGGTTAGTCCACCAGTATGACTCTACCAATGAGGAGCAGGTGTAGCCCCCTACACATGTGAGTCCCTCCTGTGCCAGGAACCCCCAGTGCAGAACCACCAACACAGACTCCAGCAGCCCCAGCAGCCCATCTCAGGAGGTGCAGCTGAAGGCCTCCCATAGTAGAAGGGGATCAAAATTTCTTGTGTTCAAAGCTGGCTTCAGTTTCATAGGTAATTTAATCAACTCCGAAATAATTTGCATCTTGCTCTGGCATACTGAGATTAATCAAGTTTCTTGTGCTGAGAATCATTAAATTGCATATTAATCACTCCAAATGCATTCTTGGCGCTGCTTTCCATTCCCATGTCACAGTCTCACTTGCTCTCTGTAGCTTCCATCAGCTGGGACACAGTTATTTGGGAAATGGTGCATTTTAATTGTCAGTTCCTTTGATGTGTAAGGCTTTAATACCTGTGCAACTCAAGGAGGTGTGTGTCACCCCCTAGGGCCCTGTATTCGGGGACCCTGCTGTGACCTGGTGTCCCATGCCAAGTTCCGAGTGCCCATCACATCTCTCCACACCTGCCAATGATCAGGTGCTCTATGCACACCCTTTTATACAGAGACTTGTCTGTCACTGGCCCTTGTAAATTGAATTCTTTTGCAAGATTTGCAAACTCTGCATTATTCTTCCACAAGTACCTAGTACCCCTCCCAAATGTTAAATGGTGGGTCACTAAAGTAGAAATAAAAAACCCTAAACCTTATAACTGAGACAAGAAGCAGTTACTTGGACTAGTTTCTGAATATTTACTTTTATTACTGATATAGTAATTAGTAAATTATTAGTAATTAGTAAGATGAAACACCCTAGTTATCTGGGTTTGATGGATTTCAGGGGAGATAGCAACCTTTGTCTGGAAAAGTGACATTGTAAGCCATTCCAGCTCCATCTTTAATTACATGAAACTGGCTTCTAACATGAGAAGATGTAATCGTGAAAAGACACAAAATATCTCCATAATTACCAGTTTTATGAAGTACTTGAAAATGGTGAGAGGAAGCATATTGCAAATTTCTAAAAATAAATAGTTTGTAAAGTCATAATCATTATAAAACAGATTTACTCGAGGAGACAGTATTACACATGTTAAGGGTAGTCTGTCACTTACAGAGTGTAGTACATATGTGTCTTGAAAAAGCAAGCCAGTAAGAGTTGTATTAATGATGAATTTTATTTCTGTTCTGTCATTTTAAGGGATGAAGAAATTGCAAAAATTAGAAAGGAATTTATAATGTTTTTAAAAATTTAATCCTGAGAACATGTTTTTTAAAGAAAGCTTAGCTTTTGGAAACATGAACCTATTTTATTTTGTGAAAACAAAGCAGAAGAATCCCCTTCATCAATAGGTAATCTCTCATTTCGACTACCCCACCAATTGGTGTTTTACTTTTTCTTTCATTACTTTTAAACTTTAATTTCTATTGCTGGCTATGTTGGAAAACTACTAAAATACTGTCATTTTCCAGATAATGTTTGTAACTTTTTGGCATGTGTTCCTTCTTTCAAACCCCTTAGGATAATCCACAGTTCCACAAAAACATGAGTCAAATACATTACAAATTTCCCTCAGAGAATCTACATCTTTTCCAGCTGTTTGGATAGTCAGTCTAAAACCTGACCAGACCTCTCATCTCCCAGTATTGTTTTGTGCTTTTATTTTTTTGACTTTGATTTGTTCAATGTCATAATTTCTAAACTGAGCCAATAATTTCAGTCTCTTTGGTTTTCTTTAAAATATTTGCACCGGACAATAGAATGATATTTTATCCAAAGAAAATTGCATTGTTTTCAACTATTTCTATTTACAAGTGCAAAATTTCTTACCCATGTCAATGAACCTCCTTTTAAAAATCCTCCCTAGGCAGTTTCATATATTATTTATGGATTAAAATGTATCTCAGCCATATTCCTAGATAGACTTCTACTTGTTCTGATTGGTTTCAGATAGGTGAACAGAAATTATGAGGGCCATATAAAGTTCTTGGTAGATGTTCCATTTTAAATATGATTCTGGCAGTGGGTTAACTTGGTTTTTTTAAAACAAAAAAGGAAAAAAAAGGTATCCATTTGTAATCATTCCAGTTAATTCTTTGTGTATTTTGTCTGGCAAGGTAGTATAAATCTAACTGTAATAGTGCTAAAAGATTGGCAAGCTACATAGTAAGCAGCCTAAGGTGGGAATTGGGCCTCAGAAGTTTTCCATCTCAATTAGGAAAAATAAGCTTATCCCCCAGTCTATGTAATCGTGATCATTTGTTTTCTTCTAGCCTTTAATAAACCTTCATTGATGATGGAAAAAGAGAATTATGTTAAGACAATGCAGAGTTGTACCAGTTAATATCTGTGAACAATAATATTTCCTGCTCTACTTTTAATTTGTTGCCTGCAATTTGTTGCCTTCCCCCTGTAAGGGGAAGAAAGCAAAGGAGGTTATAACCATAGTAACACTATGTCCCAAATCTCACAATATATTAGATCATACTTGTAAAGTGCTATGTTAAATACAATAGGCAGCAAGCAGGAAAGCATTTGTCACTTGAGTTGCCCAGGTCTTTCTCAATGGAGGCACTAATTGTGTGTTTTTGTGCTCCAGGATGGACATCAGCTGCTGGTTTCTCATGAGCACAAGAAGGCTCTGTGATGTTACCAGCCACAAACTACTCTGGTGTTCAGCAGCCTGAGTAGCTTGTAGTTGTAGGACATGGTGCTGCACTGCTGGCAGCCCTTCTGAGGATTCCAGCTTTATGCCTGGACCAACTCTGAAGGCCTTGAGCTGTCCTTTCAGTGATGGGTTGCTGCTGGTACATGCCAGTGGTATTCAGCTTTTGCCTTCCTTCTCCTTCCCCTTCCTCTTCCCTGTCTCTGGTTGTTGATCCTCCTCTACAGCTGAGCAGAGAGAATTTGTCCAGTTACCCCATCTCATTCTGCTCACCTTGTTTGCCTCCCTGCTCCAGGATTCCCTGACACTGTCCCTGCTGTAAGTTATCATCCATCACATAACCCGTGTGGTTGCTCATTACTCTCATATCATCTCTAGGCTCAAATATTTGCCAAAAAATACTTTAAAAACTATACTACTGATGTCAAAGCGAGTCCAAGGATTTAGAAGTCAACTATTTAAGCAAATAATTGCTCAAGCAGTTATGCCAGCATATTGTAGGGAGGAAATAACTCTGACATGCCAGGGAAGGAGCTGACAGGTGGCAGTGACAGCCAAGTTAATGAATCAGTCTTCTCACAGAGCTCAGCCACAGGCAGCAGCATCAGCACAGGCACTGCCCAGCACATGGCACTGGGCTGCCTTCTGCAGGCCCCAGCCCCACAGTGTGCTCTGTAGCTTTGTGCTGCTATGTTCAACCACAGTCTGCTATGCTTGGAAGGTCAGCAGTTTCTGGTTTTGTCCATTGTCTTCTAGAGATGTTTAAAGAGTTGGCACCCGTGGACTCAACTCCCAAAAAAACCAAACCTACAGAAAACAAACACCCCAAACTTCTGCGGAAAAGGATCTGGCAAACTAAGGAATCCTTTCCCTTGCTTCCCTCATCTACACATAAAACACTGGCTTTTGCATCCGCTATAGGTGACTCAGCAAAACCTGGGAGTGAGTTTAAGAGCTGCCTAGATGACTCTCTGTGGTACCCATGTTCTCTGAGCTTCCCTATATACAATAATTTAAATGTGCTGTACATTGAACTCTGTGTGTGTGTGTGTGTAGTTTGAGTTGGAGACATGAAAAAAAAGGTAATTCTTTGAAAGAAAACCTGTTTTGAACAGACCTTTTTTGCATTGCTATGGAGCCGGAGATAACTATGGTCAGCAAGCCTGGCCACAGCATTACTACTTCTGCTAAAAAACATTGCATGCAGATATCCTCATGATACTCTTTGCATGTGTATAGAAATATGTGTAGATCTTATATAATGCATATTCTGTTTCTAAACTGAAATGTAGAATGAGTTTGCATGCAGTGAAAATTTGAACCTACTTGTTAACCCCCAAATTATGCTAGTGACTACTCTGTGAATTTAGGATGTCTAATAAAATTTTATTTAGTGCTATCCCTGAGGAAGAGGTCAGAGTATGGACATCTTACCACTTTTAAGAAAGTGAGCATTTACTATTTGGTAATACTTTGAACTCAAAGAAAGTACAGTGTTGACTGTTTCGTAGAATAGGTGTTCTCTGGCTCTTTGAGCTGTGAGAGGCTATTTGCTAGAGTCTTCAGCATTTTCAGTCCTGCTGGTGAAAACATTATTGTTTTGTGAATCTAACTGATTTTCTGGGACATAAGTTATTATTAATCTTTTCACTATAAGGACTCCTTTTAGCTTCTGGCAGTAGGCAGAAGTCATTATTGTCACATGTTTCTAATTTCTGAAAATTAATGTTTTTAAGATAAACATGGAAAAAAAACCGCTCTGGACACTTCATTAACAGGGAAGTAGTTGAAGTTCTGCCATAAACACTTATGAAAAACTGTATAATATTGTTTGGCCCTACATAATTTCCTAGGGAATTCAGATCTTTGAATAAGTTATAGTAGTTTTATAATATTCTGTGACAGAGAATGCTTATTATGTAAACACAGTTACTAAAGATACCAGAACAGATGTGTTTAATACTATAAATTGATCTTACTTGAGCATAAAAGTGACTGAAGTCCCTTTGAATACTTTTTAATACACCTAATGCTTATGCCAAAAGGCAGAATTTATCTGAACCTTTGACCTTTATTAAGTCTTTTTGTCTTGAGTATGCATTTCTGAGCTGTGTCTCTAGTTGCAAGCTGCTTTCTTTAGAAAATCAGCCCATAAGCTTTTCTTAATATAAAATTGGATCTCATTTCCAGTCAGAAGAACAATAATGCTAGGTGAGCAAGATACTGAACACTTGAGGTGGTATGTTTCTTATGACATCTTGAAAGAAACCTGTATTCCTATATTTTCAGTTTGCCATGATCTGTTCTGCAAAACACATTCTTAAAGAAATTGCTGGAAATTTCTTAAAGAAATTCTGCAAAACACATTCTTAAAGAAGTTGTGGCACTTGTCATGAGGATCAGTAAAAATTGTTAGTGTTACTTTTGTTAATGAGTGATTGCCTCCCCTCCTGTTAGAAGAATGATGATGCTGTCTAAGGATCAGTACAGGACCTTGTTATCCCCTACGCCCAGAAGGGCTTCAGATTGTAACTACTGGATAGTTCCTTATCTTTGTTTCTGTATTTTGGAGGAGTTGTTATTTTTACTGTAGGATTTTGAGCTTGCCTGTGTTTACATAGCCACGTCCTCTTGGTTAATGGCTGTTATCTTTGACAACAGCATCTGACTGATTTAAGGATGGCATATAAATCTCTGTCTGTAGCAGAAACTTCTTTTGGTTTCTATGATCTACAAAGAAATGGATTAGGGCTTAAACAGTATTAAATATATTTTGGATTATTAAATATTAAAACCAACAGCAGTCTACATTTTACCAGTCTTCATATTTTTTAAGTATTATAAGACAGTACTGTCAACTATTTTGTTATTAGGCTTTTTAATAGATTAATTAGGGAACTGGAAAACTTTTTCCAGCCATGCCAGTGTGTGCTGTACAATGGCATGTTTGCAGCTTCTGGGTTAATAGTAACTGTAAATGTGCTAGTGGCACACGTCTTTTTGGTTGGGTCCTTGCACCTGCTGAATACTAGTTCTTCATCCAGCTTGACTGCTGTATTTAGGTACGGTGGTCAGAAAACTTGAGTGGCTTTGAAAAAACTTGAGAAGGTCCACCAAATTATTATGTTGACAAGTTCTTGTTTACAGTGGGAAGAAATCTTTTGTTGAAACTGAAATATGTTTTGTGAACTTATGAGTCTAATGTCACAGCTCTAAAAAAGCCCAGTACTTTGCTTTATGTTGAAAAGATTGTTCTCTGCAGTAAAGGAATACAGAATATGAAACAAAGGTATTCAAATAAGAGTTGAAATGTTGTACTTCAAAACAAAACAAAAATTAAATCTAGCAACTTTCTCCAGCTGGTAGGGAGTGATTTTCTTTTGTAGCCAAGACTCCTACAATCTCAGTTTTTGAAATAATTGCTGTAAAATTTCCAAATATTGTAACTAAGCAAAAAGCTTCTGAGAATACTATTGTAAGTTTTTTTATTTTCATACACTTGTATTCTAAATAAGATATGATCTTTATAGCATAAAATATATAGAGTGATAGATACAATTTTGTTTTCTTCTCTCAACCCAAGTGTGACTGAAGATTTAATATAGGAGGTATGATAGTGAAGTTCTCAGGTTCTGCACATGAGCTCATGACAATCAGTTAAACAGCCGAGGTCCTGGAAGAACCACTTATTTTTTGAACACCTTTTTTTTTTTTTTTTCTCTACAATCTTCTTTAACATAGTACTGGGAGCAGAGTATGAGCTTCAGATGAATTAATTTAAGAGAGTTGGGTTCTGGGGTACCAAACCAGTCATGAATCTCAGTGCTCCCTCTATTACCAGTATTTACTTCTGAATTAGAAATTAATTCTGCCTTAGAAATGCTTCAATGCCTTAGAAAATTGCAGCAAGATAGCTTTTTTGCTTTGGATTTTCTATTCCCTGGAACAGGATTTTAAATTTTTGTCCCAGGAACGTGGTGTGAACTCTCATTTTAAAAATATGTGATTCTTTATTATTGTCATGTCACAAGTGAGGTTTTGCTTTAAAATAAATATCCTTTGAGGAATTGTTTTTGAATATTGGTTTCCCAAGAAAACAAAGCTCATGTGATGGTGTTTTCTGCATGTGAGCCTGCCTGTGTGCCCTACTAGCAATAACTTTTGACTCTTGTCCAATTTCAACATCTCAGAGCAGTCTTCTGAAAAACAAGTTCACCTCGATAACAAAGAATCAGTGCAGGACACAGAAAACCAAATTTTACTCTCTCAGCTGCTTATGGAAATGCTTGATTCATATGTAACATATGGGTTTAATTTGTTTCTTTTCCAAGTCGGGAAAAGTTCTTTTTAAACTCAGGCTTGCATGACTTCGTCTTGGTCCAGACTGGTTTGTTTTGATGGGGAGTTGTGAGATTACAGATTTAGTTGTCATACAGGTGAGCAAGCCAGGAGATCTGGCCCTGTTTGACATAAACTGTATGGATGCTGTTTCCAGTTTCTTTGTATGATGTGGCTTGAAAGCGGATATTAGTGACCATATCAGCTATTCTTTGAGTCTTCTTATTTCAAATAGGTATTTTAGATTTTCTGTAATTTATTTGAGGATGTTTTAGATGGTATTGTGAGCGTAAATGTCTGCTGTCCAGCATGACTAGCAAACCATTAATGTTTCCATCCTTGACAGTCCAGTTATTCCTAGAATCATAGAATTACAGAATGAGCTGAATTGGAAGGGATCCATCAGGATTATCTAGTCCAGCTCCTAGCCCTGCACAGGACTATCCCCAAGAATGGTGCCATGTGCCTGAGAGCATTGTCCAAACGCCTTATGAACTCTGGCAGGCTTGGTGCTGTGACCACTTCCCTGGGGAGCCTGTTCCAGTGCCCAACCAACCCCTGGGTGAAGAATCTTTTCCTAATATCCAGCCTTAACCTCCCCTGACACAACTCCAGGCCATTCCCTTGAGCCCTATTGCTGGTCACAGAGAGATCCGTGCCTGCCCCTCCTTTCCCCCTCCCAAGGAAGTTGTAACTGCAATGAAGTCTCCCCTCCCCTATTTCCTCCTTTATCCACCTCCTTTATCTCCTCCTCTCTGGGCTGAACAGACCGAGTGATCTCATTTACTTCTCGTGCAGCTTCCCCTCAAGGCTCTTCACCGTCTTTGTTGCCCTCCTTTTGACACTGTCTATAGCTTCATGTCTTTTTTATGTCTTTTTTTGTGGTGCCCAAACTGTGCACAGGACTTGAGGTAAGGCTGCACCAGCTTAGCGCAGAGCAGGCCATACCTGACTCCAAGCTTTAACTAGAAGCTGAACAGAGGAGAGGTGCTTTTCTCATTTGAACTATGGATACCTTCTCCTTTCAATTCAGTCTATCCCCTGCACTGGTCCTGCAGAAGCCTGGGGAGCTCTTCTGCTCCTACATAATTGTTACTTGCTAGTTTTTGACTTGTTTTATCCCAGACATCCCGGTCTTCCACCTTGGCAGGTGTAATATTTCCCATGTGCCTCTGCCCTCCCAAGGGGCAAGTGCAGAGCTCCCAGGGGTCTCTCTAGTGGCAGCCAGGCAGTTGCAATGCACTTCCATTCCTGTGCTCCTCTTGACCTGTATTTTATCACTCACCTTTGCCTCAGGGCAGGGACTTTCCTTAAAAAGGAACTGCTTATATTGTTATGTGGATGCTATTGTAATCTGCTACATAAAACATAAAGGAATGACCATTCTGAGTTAGGTTTTTAGCCTTCCCAAAAATAAATTGTCTGTCTTTGAAAATCAAAGTACATTCCTTTTATCAGAAATATATAGCTTTGCCAAATTGTCAGCAAAATATAGGAGTAGGACTTTTTGACATTAATATCTGAAATTTCTATTTGCTAAAAATTACCAAATAATACTTGTTCAGTCATTAATTTTGATTTTTATATTTAAGTAATATAGAGTCATTATTATTAGTATCTGTGATGAGACTTTAGGGAAAATCTCTTCCTTATTGTTCAAATCTGCAGTACAACAAAGAGTTGATCAAGTCCTGTTGTCCCCAGGCACACCATCTTTTTTTCTGTTCCTTTAATTTGTAACCACTTGACATGAATGATAAGGAGGTTGGCAAAAGCTTTCTGATAAAATTTTGTTGCTTGACTCTTACTTTGAGGATGCATTTCCAAGACACTGTCAGCATAAAGCAGTCCTTTTCTTTTAAATATATGCTTCAGGACAGACTCCAAATCCAGGCTGCACCTAGCACCTTGATGTCAGGCTTGTTCTGTTTGGTTCAGTTTTGTTAATTTTCCACCACAGCTAAAACACCAATGTTTTGTCTAGTAAGAAATGTGCTATGAGCTTCTGCTGGAAAAAGTATGTGTTGTTTTGTTTATGCAGATAGGTTTTATGGATTATTTCCTCCTTTATCTACCATCTGTTGTTGACTCCTGTTTTCTCAGTAGGTTCTTCCCACCCAACTCTCTCAAATATTTCCTTTTTTAGCAAATACATCACATAGCTCTTTTTTGGTGTGACCCTGAAGAATTCAGTCAGTGTTCAGTGTATTTGCCACTTGGATAAAAAATGCCTGAAATTCAGTGATTAGAGTTTGTAAAAATAATTATATTGCTGACCAATACCCTCTGAGTGCCTAATATATTCTCCTGGAACTGAAAGTTATTTTTGTTTTTCTAGAATCAAAATAAAATGTCTGTAGAAGGAAGTGAGAAGAGTATGTTTATTAATAAAAGGAAAGTTGCTAATATCTGAACTAACTTCTGAGTTAGACAGAACTAAAGGAAAAGTAAGTTCTTAATATATCTGGCTTTGCTAATTTAAATTAGAACATGGGCTATGTATTTTGAAGGCAGACATAAATTTAAAAAAAATTAGTGCTTGTACATGGCATTGAGAATTTTATTGGGAATTTTATTGCCCTCCTTTTTTTATTCTGTCATTTAAAAGGGTCAATTTTTATGTAATATAGTGCTAAGCACAGATTGACAGGTATTTCACACTACTGGAAAGAAAAAATATATAAATTTGTGAAATCTGTAGTTGCAATACCTAAACCGACCATTTCAATGTAATTGCATTCTTTCCAGTTCATTGTACTAAACCATAGGAAAAAATAAGTTTATTTTGATTGACATCTTCATATATTGATAGCTTGGTAGCTCTGGCATAAATTTAACTCTGGCATTAACAAGAGTGAAAAATATATTAAACCTTCCACCCTATTATAACAAATGTGTTTTTTGATTCTAACATCTGGATTTTACTTTTTTTCATTATAGCTTTATCCTGTACAGAAATGCTAGTAAAATAGGCATGTCTAAGCATTGGTTTGGACAATGAATAGAGATTTTGAGAGAAATGCTTTAGAAACTGCGTGTGATATTGTATTTCAATAGCATGAAGGTTGAGTATAGCTTCATTTACTCTTAGCACAGGTGAGCGATTACGTTCTTGTCAAAGAAGCATAATTATGAGAGGAATAAGTCTTAAATTGGAATGGTGAAATATTTTTGATCAAATTGCAAAGAGATAACATAAAGGAGGATTGTTTTGTGAAATGACAGTGGTATCTTCTAATATCCGTGTCAGTACATCTTGCTCAACTAAAATCATTTTAGTGTTAAGCTGCTGTACTTACTAGAAGAGAGTGGTTTAAATATAAATTTAATCTAAGTACAACTGTGATGACAAAGTTCTTTGTTTGAATGGTTTTACATCAGATGGTTATGTCCCCTTGCCTTCTGGAATGATACAGAAAGCATTCTGCTCAAGATATTGAGATTCAAGTAGTCAAATTGGCATGAAAATTTTGAATATTGAGCAAAAGTCAGGGTGAGATTTAGCTACCATCACAGTAAAAGCTGAACTTGTGGGCCTGGTTTTTGTTCCATGGTTAATGGACACGTGCAAATCGCTCTCAGTGGAGTGGGCTAGTGGGCTGGTGCCTGATGAGTTGGTTCTTCTTCCAGTTGGTACAAGATCTGCCATGTCAAAGCAGGGAGTTGTTCAGCCATAGTCATCAAATATAGATGAAGTTTACCAAAGGCATATAAACCAACTGGTAAAAGATCAACCCTGCATCAATAAAGACAAAATGTCAAAAATGCATGCAATCTGAGTAGGTATATAATATTGCAGGAATAACTCTTATTTTTAAGCTATACTATGACTTTTTGAGTATTCAGGTGTTTAAAAATAACAGTCCATAGAGCCTTACAACTCTTAACAGATGAGCATAGACAACTTTTTATGACTAACACTTCATTTGTTAGCAAATTATCTTTCCAACTTGCTAGGTCAGCGTCTGCAGTCACTGAGGACCATTTGAGGGAACTTTCTATTTTTTACAAGAAAGAATATATGTAAACACAAAGGGCCAATCTGGGCCAACTACTAGTTGGTTCACAACTCCTGAGACCTTCCCATGAACTCCATGTGGCAGGAACTTCTGCTGAAGTAGTGCATGAGTAAAATCTCAAGTTACTACTTTTTGGATCCACTGTTGGGTGAATGACAGCAAAAGGCAAACAATGCCAACAACAGTAAAGTAAAAAAAAAATTCCACTGACTACCATTTTCTTTTGTCCATGTGTCTTCAATCAGGTTTAGACAAGCTTAAGCATCATTTTTTCCTCACAAATTTGCTTGCAGTGGTGCAGGTAGAGGCAAGCAGAATTACTGAGTTGGGAGGACTCCTAATGTGTCTTTGACACCAGATACTTTCTACTTACCAAGAAGGTTTGATTTAAGCAAATTAATTCCCCTCACATTATGGAAAAAATCTAACAGTGATTAAAAAAGCAGGACCCTACTGCTCTTCCTATCTTCACAAAATCATTAAGCAGTTCAAGCAGGTGAAGTCAGTGGTGATTATCCAAAAGTCAAGACCAGGCAGGTGATGTGGGTGGCTTTTTTTGTTCCCTTTTCTTGTGAAAAGTACAGCAGTATGCTTAACGGGGGAAAAAAAAAGATTCTTTGAGGCAGCTGGTATAGATGAAAAACGGAGAAAAATGGACAATTCAGAGGCATTAGAGAAGATGAAAAGCATATGACCATGATTCAGAGATAGTGAAAATATTCAGATGACAGAGATATGGCAAGACAGAGATCTGGAAGAGACGTTTTTTCTGAACAGTTCTTTTTATATGATGATGAAAAAAACCCTTGGTTTATTTCCGCTTCCTTTAGCAAACAAACTTGTTTCTTCACTAGCAGAATAGAAGTACCTAAGTATACCTAAGCACAAGGCAGGACTTGCACAAATAGCTCCTCTTTATCAAAGTGATGCTGATCATCCAAGTATCTTGAAGTGACTGTTAGAGCTGTAAAATCTTACTAGTTTTCTCCAAAACCTCCTGTTAACTCTACTCTCTCTCTCCCAATATTAACAAGAAGAACCTGACATTTTATCAGTTGTCAAAAATGAATCTAATTAAGTATTAAGGACTTCAGAAGCAGCACCTTTTGATCTAGTGGAAAATGTTCCTGCCTATGGCAGGGGGTTGGAGCGAGATTATCTTTAAGGTCCCTTCCAACCCAAGCCTTCCTACTATTCTGTGATTTATTGTTTAATGTTTTATCAAAACAGTACAAAATAGTTTATATCGTAAGTATGAAGACTTATAGTTAGTGTGATTTATCAGAGTTAGGTGGATGTGTGGACTGTTGAGAGCTTGTCTCTCTGACTAGGTTTATGGGTCTATTCTCATCCTATAGTTTTTTTCAGTCACAAAGGTCAGACAATGCAACTGAAATTTCCTAAAGGATTTCTAATTGCTGCTTATGACTTGGAGATCGGAGTCTGAAGCAGGCAAGCTTTTGTGCCTCAAGCTGACTTAATAAGAAAATCTCAATGCTTTTCTAGATCAGGATGCAGCTTTGATTTCATTAAAAGTATATCCCCATCTGACATCCTGGTTCAATTGTTTTGCTTGATTACCCTCATGTCATCAGCATTTTATTAAATAATTTTCTGGAAAGAAGTTCTCTTTAGTGCACAATCCAATATATATAATCATCAAATATATTACATTGCATAATTTTATTAGATATTATGATATTTGAGAGTGAAACATTTTTCAAATCTTAACTCCTCCCATTAAATAATAACGTGGCCTGTGATATTCCATTAGGTTTGAAACCTAATGGAATATCACATATTCCATACAACCATATAAACCACAGCTGTATTAAATGAACATAGCACTTCCACTTCCACAGCACTTTCTATGCAAGTTAGGTGGTTGTTTTTGTAAGGTATTATGATATATAAAGAGGTGTCTGCTTCAGTATTTGGCCTTTGTGCTTAATTTTTTTTTACTTTTATAGGCTTAAACCAGACCCTTTATATTGCTTTAATATATTTTTACATGCATTATAAGCACACCCACACATGCATCAGTTCAACATTCCAGCAAGGCAGCTGATTTTAAAAAAATGTTGTTAAACAAGTTGAACCGGTTGGCACATATCTGAAGAGAGAAATCAAATAAAAGAGGCAACTAAAGAGAAAGGGAAGTTGATATTGGCACATCATCACAGAGGTCTCTAGGTAAAACATATGCAAAAGCCCTTAAAATGTAGTTCTACTTTGAAAAGTGGCTATGTAAAATGTCACCTTACTCAACAGATCTATTCCTTGTATGTACTCAGTGTTGCATCCTCTTGCCTTATAGTACAATATATATTTTTATTCCAATTTATTTTTTTATTAACTCTAGTATCAGTACAAATCTGGCTTGCAGTTTGACATTTGTCCTACCAAAGGTAAGTCACCTGACATAGTTTGCAAAGGACTCTGCAAAGTACAAGCTCTCTGTGGGATGAGCAGCAATAAAAGATCACACTTAAGTTGTCAAATTCCAGGCTGAGTTTGAATTAGTGGTCCCTTAAACTTCATGTATCCCATTTTATGTTTTTTAATTTAAATTATCCCAGTCCCTTTGATAGAAATGCTCAGATTGAAATTTCAGTTTCAATGGGCTAGTATTTTATGAAAGAGCATAGAAAATGAATTCTTGAAATTTAGGCTCATGATTGCAAATTGAGTCATTCTGTTCTGAAGAGAATGGCATAGGAAGAAGGAGGCATTCAGCTCTTTTTGGAATGACTTTCTATATCAGAAAAATACTTTCAGGTACAACTGGTAAAAGCACTGCCTGTATTCTAGCCTTGCTGTTCTTTTTTTGTTTTAAAGGTTTAATTTTGTAGTATTGAAAGTCAGTTTTTAGTCTTATCCTTTTCCCTTAAGTGTAAAGTTGCTTAGAAGATCTTTTTTTTTTCTAATTATTGTTTTGCAAGATTCATTTTGTCAAGGCAAGGGGCTTTTTTCTATCCTTTTATCATGACAGACACTTCATTAGACATGCTGAAAATAGAATTATGCTTGATCACGTACTTCTTGAACCCCTGAACAAAGTGCAGATATTCATTTGTGTATCTGCTTGTCTGTGTGCTTACTTAAGTTTCTTGCCCTTACTAGATGTAAAGTAGCACTGAAATATGCAAATAAATGAGAGGTATCTAAGTATGTGTTAGTCAGAACTCTTAAAATCTGATTGTCAGTGTTATTTGTAAATATGATTACCCGTCTTCTAGTCAACCTGAGTTTCTTTTGCAACTTTCATTTCTTTTATCTGCCCTTGTATGGTAGTGCTTTCCTTTCAGTCTATATGAAAGAAGATAAAAACATATCCAGAACTGACACAGACATGAAGAATTTCAAATTGGACAACAAAAAGTGTTATTACACAGACATAAGTGTTATTAGAGCAGTTTGATAGGCTCAGAGCTTAAAACTTGAAGGTACAATACTGCCTGAGTATCAACATCACTATTTTCAATCCTGATCAGGAAATGGGATGTTGCAAGAATTTTGAGTTGCTTGAAGTGAATAAAAATGGTTTGGGTATTTTATCACAAAGAAATTTTTCTGAAAAGTCTTACAGTATGTGGGCATTGACACATTGTCTGGCACAATGCAAATACACTTAGCTGATGTCACATCCCCTGATAAGATCACAAAGGTGTTCGAAGTTGCGTGGAGAGTGTTAGAAAGGCTGAAGAACTTATATTGTGGTACTCTGAAAAAAAGCTAAAACTTAACCAGGATTGCTGGGGTTTTTTTCTTGGTGTTGTAAATCTGTATGTTGTGGTGGTATGACAAACACTGTTCACATATTTCTGGTTTTTACTGTTGGGAGCCTGGAAGCATACCTCATATTTGGCTCCAGGGGTGGTTGTGTGAACAGATGAATTAAAAGCCACGTACTTCCCCCAAGCCTGAGATGTGCTGCAGTGAAGCAATTGTGTGCTCAGCAGAGGACATCAGCTGAGCTCACAGCCAGCAGTTTGCTGGTGATCCAAGACTGCATTTCAGCAATGGAAGGAGCCATCTGCATGCAGAACACTGTTCTCAGATAGGCCTTTATCCTAGTCGGCTTTCCTTTGCAGCCCAAAGCTCTTCTAGTCCGTGTGTGTGTGCCGAAAGAGGCCTCCACATGTTCGTCTCTCCCTTTCCTGCTCTTGTGATACAATAGCAGTTTCTTTGGGAAAATAAGTACTAGGTTCTTTGGGATAAAGGTACGGGTTATTCATATACACAGCATGTACTTTAAATGTGTTTTCTGACCTGGCTTTCTACTTATGTAGAGAATAGCACAGGGGATTCATGACAGTCAAGGGGTTTTTCTCCTCCTTTCAAACAAAAAAGTAAATCTGGTGAAAATTTTCTAATCTGGTTGTTGTTACCATGGCAACCTGAAATATGGTTTTCTGTGTTGTACTATAAGCTGTCTTGAGATGCTAACATTAGCTAAAGTACCTTGATTCCATTTCCTTTAAAGTTTATCTTCCAGCATTCCCATGCCTCGCACTTCTGGATGGTATCTCATTGTATCTCTGAGAAACTGGAGTGCAGCACATTGCCTGTCACAGACATCTTTTGATTAAAAATCCTTTCTTAGGATTTTTCCTTCTGAGAAGCTGAGAGGCCTCAGAAACAAAATGTAAACAATGGTTATCTGCTGCTGTGGAATGCAACAGGTGGATCCATGATTGGTCTCATGTGGATGTTTAGAATTAGTGACCAGTCACAGCAGAGCTGGCTCTCTCTCTCTGTCCGAGCCACAGACCTTTGTTTTCATTCCATTCTATTCTTAGCTTAGCTAGCCTTCTGAGGTGAAACTTTTCCTTCTATGTTTTTAGTATAGTTTTAATGTAATGTGTATCATAAAATAATAATTCAAGCCTTCTGAACATGGAGTCAACATTCTCGTCTCTTCCCTCACCTGAAAACCCCTGTGAACACTGTCACAATTGCCTTTATCTCCAATTGTTTGAATTGTCAGGACTGGGGTCCATGAGTTATAAGTCATCCAAGTCATTGTAGTGATTACATGAAATACCACCTGAAATGCCATGTGTGTGTTACACAGATTGTAAAATTGAGTGATCTGATGGTACCTCTGAACATTAAATCCATGGACTGCATTCTTACTCTGAACATCAACATTTTAGTAGTTTTATGTATTCAGTTGAGTAATATTGAAAGTCTGGCATGCCATGTTTTGATAGTGCTGGACTTTCATTGGTCTCAAAGAGAAAATGTCGCACACGGTTTTTGGGGAATTTTTTTTCATTGTAATGTAGGATCTGTCATGGCTGTGCCAAAAATCTGTTGATGTAATTTCTCTTGCCAGTGCTTTGAATCAGGGATGGGGGAAAAACTCAAAATAAAAACATATGTCATAGAATTTAGGATTTAAATCTAAATGCCAGTTTCTCATGTTGGCCATAGGCATTATTTGTCTGTAAAAAAAAAATTTACACCCACTACCTTGAGTTACTGTGACATGTGTATTTTTCAATCAAGATATCCTATTAGTAGCTAAATGTCTATTCTTCATTTTTGTGTCCATTTTAGAGGCCTAGAAAGTGATTTGGCAAAACATTCCCCTGTAAAGATTCAGGGGTGATGATTATGTTCTTTCTGTTCATTATAAATGGATCATACTGATTTTCTGGCTACTTCCATCTCTTCCCTAAAAAAATAACAAAACTGATAGTAGTAAATTATTTTGAGCTACACTAAAGTAAATAGTTCTATTAATAATTACTGCAGATTTTTTTCTTCCAATCTGAAACTTGTTTCTGATTTATACTTTTGCTTTGAAGAGAAAATGGCTTCAGCAGGAAGAGAGAAGGGTGCTGTGTTGGACCCAAGTATGTAGCAGCTTAAGTAAAGCTTACAAAGGTCTAAAGTAATTGCCAGGTATTTAAATTGGAAAATACCCATTAAGTGTAAAAATAAAAAAAAATAAGAAGAAGAAGAAAAAATAGAACTCTGCAGCTCCTGAGAATATGCACAATTCTAAGATTTCTATTAGTGCTAGACTTGGTGATGTAATTTTTAGCTCTTTTTAATTTAATTCTATCTGTTCCATTCAGCATCATAATCAAGTATAGCTAGTTACCATCCAGGATTGACTCCAAAAGTGTCTGAAGGAAGTCAGCTCTCTATTTAGATTTGATCTGTATTTCCATATGGTAGAGAGCCCACATGATGTTCTTAATACTAAACTTGGCAATTTTTCCAACAGGAATGAGGGATGCCTTATTATCATTATCAAAACTAAATAAAGCTTTGAATCTTATAAAGCAGCTGCTGTGAGACAGCCCCTAATTTGAAGGAAATTCAAAGTGTGGTAGTCATATTCAGAGCTATAAGTCCTTTCATGTCAGCCATGTTTTATGTCCTGAAACTGCTTTTGCTTTGATATTACAGCCAGACAAGCTCTTTCAGATTGTGCATACTCTCGTGTATATTAACTTTAACTTCTGCAGCTTCTTTCACTCTGTTCTCTCTTGATTCCCTTGACACTTTGGGAAGTTCCTATCTCATTCCCAGCTGCGTTATTTAAATGCAGGTCTCCTTTCTCCATTCTTGCTTAAGTGCCTCAGGAGGTCTGGAGACTACTGATCTTACTTCCTGCCCATTTAAGTAATCTCCAGATAAATCTATTTTTAATTCCATAGAATCAAGCAACAAATTTTAAATCTGTTATGTATTAAATGACTTAAGGTTTAGATGTTGATGAGGATCATTATTATAGGTTCAAATTAAGACTTCAGCCCCTTCCTTTGCAAGATACAATACTTGGGAAGGATAATGCTGTTAGAGTTATGTTTAATGAGCACACTGGTACTGTGGATAGAATCACAGTTGAATACAGGCAATTTTTATTAATGAAAAAGTGGTATATCTTTCTGATAACGTTTTAATTGAAATGATAATTCATAGTCTGAGATAAATAAATTTACATGGAGTTTTATAGTCCATATTTTATTGACTGTTTTGCCATAACATGTTTAGACTTTGAATTTTTTACTGGTTTTATTTCTTACGGGATTCTTTACTGTTCAAAAACATTTCCATTTTTCTAAAATCTAGTGTTTTTATATGAAGGTAAAGACTTATATTTTTGGATGCTACTACTTTGTCCTCTGCCATCTTTGTGTTGACTAGAGGTATTTTATGCTTTTCAGTCTGTTTTCAACTTCTTTTTTTTAACTGATTAAACCTTAACAATGACACACCAAAAGTAAAGTGGTAAATATCTGGAAATTTTCATAGAGATGCTCAGATGTTATTAATGATCAAGTATAAATCATTTGTGTTTTCTTACGCAGTTTAGCTGATCTTGTTCAGAACTGTGTTTAGATTTGCATCCTTATCTTCACTATTCGGGCCATATTTGGAGTCCCTTTCTTTTTAAAGACTCCATTCACCATGCTACAGTAATTTATACAGAGATACAATATTGGATTAAGGTTGAACTTTTTTTCCTGAGCAGACTTGAGATATGTCTTGTTAGTTTTATTTATTAAGTGTCTTAATTTTGTTGCTGAAAAAATTAGTCAGGAGAACATGTAAACTGTGAAGAAGAAATAACTCTATGGAGGGGCCCAAGGAAAAAAAAAGACGTGAATAAAATTGAAGGAAGGGAGGATTGCACAACTGATATGTGGTAAGCTTGTACTTTTAAGTAGGTACAAATAACAATATCATGAAAGTGAGTGATTCCTTTACAGGCTGTCCAAAAGATGTTGGCAATGTACAGAGATAATGGAAGAGTAAGAAAGATCAAATAGAAAGAATAATCTGAAAGAAAATAGGATGGACTTTCTGAGACACATAAAGATAGGTTTTAAATCTGGTAAAAATGATTGAGAATTATTAAAATATGGATAAAACAGAAAGCCTAGGAATTGTGGTGAAAGAGAATATAAAGAAATTTGGCAGATATCATCAAAAGGAATAAAAACAAGCTGAAGGAAAATTTATTGAAAACTTCATTGAGGTTTTACTGCGTAATAATAAAGGGAGAGTCATACAGAGGAGTGACTCTTTTCATGGGTATAGAAATCCAAGAAAATAAACTTTCAAATTATTAAACAGGTTAGATAAGCAGACAAAAAAGTTTGAAACAAGAAATGAGATGCACAATCTGCAGATGCTAAATTAAAAATGTGAAGATGATGAAAACCTTGGAAGCAGTCTAAGGTACAGACTTCTAATGGACTTGAGTCTTAAAATTGATCTGAGGATTATCTCTGGCTTTTCTGTAATTAAAGTGCATATGCTATTACATCTCTCTGTGGCTTCTTCAGTTTCTGAAGAAGTTTGTATCTGGGTTTCATTCTTTAAGAGAGTGGGTCAGTTAATGTGATTACACTGCTCTGAGCACTTGTTGATCTTCATGAGACTTGGAGGTTTAAAGGACTGGTGGCCTACCTCATCTGCCAACTTACTGGGTGGATAGGGTCAGTTGAGTGAAGTCTCTTAGTGTATCAAGTCTCTTTTCTAGTGGAAAGACAGAGAGGGAGACATCTAATTTGACTTAGATCCTTATCAAAGAACCTTTTTAAAGTGTTCAGGGATTGGCATTTCAAAGGGACGATTGGTTGATTTAAATGGTGAAATGAAGCCGTGAGAATGTTGGTGTATCATCCCAAGACACAGGTACACAGCCCAACTGTATCTTCTATGTCAGAAAGTAGAAAAATGAATGAAACTCTTTAGGAGTAAGTTGTGTTTTGGTTGAAAAAATCAAAATATATAACTATGGGTATTTTAAAATCACCTTGTTCTTAGATGTAAAATTTAAATAACTAATTACTGAAGTGCTACAGAGAACTGACTCTAAAAAATAAATGTAACACATAACATTTCCAGCATAGCTAGTTTATGGGAAAGTTAAGATTAAATATGCAGAAAACTTCTACTCTTAAGCCACAGGGTCATGCACCCATAATAAAGAAAAATTATGATGTGGGAGAGGAGGAGAGAAAGAGAGAGAAACATACTTCATTGTACTGAAGCAAATATACACAATAATGCAATTAACATCATGGAAGGACATTAAATATACCTTGTAAGTGAATGAAAGGGCAGAACGATGGAAGATCCGCACCAAGAAAAACTGTAATTGTTTGCGAAACAAATGTATATGTATGGTAAATACACTGGTAGTCAGGTAATGCTTTGGTAGAATGACAGGTAGGCAATTAAAACAAGTAGAACAGGAAGTATCTTGCAAAGACAAACTAGAAAGCAGTATGAATAACTGCTCATGTAAATTTCCAGGAGCAAAACTTGAGGCAGTCTACTTTGAGCTAGTGCAGGGTTGTGTTCTTAGTTCAATGGTCTAGACAGCTGGAGGCCATTCTAGACTTCAGCCAATTAAACAAATTAAGAATGAGACATAGGATGCAAAGATTAAAGTCAATTATGAAAAGAAATGGATGAAGCAGATTGTATAGACAGAATTTCTTCATTGCGTCTCATCTGTTGAGCCTCATAGTGTGGTTGTTACTTTCAGCAAGCTATTCTATTGGTTATTTTGCTTAAATGGCACATCTAGTTTGATCTGCTGTCTGAAAGATAACAGGCTGCCCTTCTCAAGTGTCTGGAAAGCAGCTACTACACTGAAGGTGTGAAGTAAATGCGTGAATATTAGTTAGAAGTGTGAAGAGTAGAATCCAACCTTGCATGGCTACTTTGCGTGTTATTCTACAAAAAGACTGGTTTGTTCTCCTTCAGAAGAACTCTGGAAAAATCTGCAAGGTATCTTTTCAGCAGTTTTGTTAATTACATAGGTGATGAATCTATGGCAGAAGCTGAGAGAGCAAATTAATTTCTACCTCTAAGCAGCACAAGATACTGAGATGGAGACTAATTTGAGAAAGAAGCGTTACAAAATAGTATCCTAAAGCAATTCCTCTACATATTCTAAAATGGTACATACTAACTTTCTTGATCAGATGTGGTGGTGTTTTAAGATCTCATTCTATAGTACAGTACTTTGTATATAGACTTGTGTAAAAGGTATCTTCATTTTCCCATCATTATTTGCCACATCAATGACTTTTGTTGTAAGTCTGAACAGTCTATTTTAATTGACAGTTTAATTTAAAATAAAATGTGGGATTGTTATTTAAATGAAACGCAACAATTGGGGATTAATGTTAGATGAAAGGGAGTTTAAATGGAAATAATCTATCTGGATGTAATTCAAACATTTTTAAAAGGAAAAAAAAGTTAATTAGGGACAACATGAATTTGTGAGAAGGCCAGCCGGCTTAGGATGTTGAGATGGCAAACAAAGAAAACTGAGTGGATGTTTATTTTGACTTCCAAAAAGAATGTTAGAAATTAATCACATCCAATACTGTTGGCTAAGGTCAGAAATCTTGTTGCCAATGTAATACGGTTTGTGAAATAGAAAACTCACCTTATAATGTTAAGCAAATCATAGCAATAGAATATAACAATTATTTTAATAGTCAGAAATTACTAGTGCTTACTGTAGGGAATGATTGTGGGTCATCTAACTTATAAACATACAAAAGTTTCCATTATTGCATCACTGTGGTTATGAATTCAGGAAATGAAAATGATATGATTTATAAAGTAAAGTTACTTGGCTGTGCTGTACTTCATGTGTTTGTTTTAGCATTTGAACAGACTTTTAGTGCTGTTCATTCAGTGGACAAATCAAATTTCAAGTGTTCCTTTCCTGCAAAACGGTCCCCCAGGGAGTTTGAAGAACTTAGTCTCTCTCAGGGGAACTCTCCTGGCATCAAAATCCAACAGGAATAGAGAGCTACAGGCTTGTTGCTGTCATAATCCTATCAACATGAGCTTTTTTTCTTTTAAGATGGTCTCAGCAGTCTGTCACTGTATTTTGGAGGACTGGTTGATGCACAAAAGTAAGTTGGTTGGCAGAAGCTCAATCAAAAGAGAAGAAAGAAAATACTGGTTCTAGTTTAAGGGAAACTACCAGAAAATTTGGTGGAAGTATTCATGAGCTACAAATCCTGCTAGATTTCTAGCTGTTGGCAATGATCAAGTAGACCAATGGCCAAAAAAAACATTTTTCCATCTGTATTTTTATAGAAGACTGAGCGTGGAGCACTGTAGTGCAGACTTCTGTCTGCTTGTGATTAGATGGTTGCAACATGAATTTTCTTGAACTGCATTTTAACCCACCTTCTTAACCCAAAGCTGGTAGGGAATGTGGTAGGCTGCTTATTTAAGTGTATTTACTTCCAACAAATCTTTTTATTTAATTCAACAAGTGGGGTTTTCTTGTCACTGTGTGGCTCTGAAAACTGGGATGTGGAAAAAAAATCAACAAATATCCTTAGACTCATGATAAAATTGTAAGTTAATAATGCTGGTGGTGTTCTTGGAGTGGTATTTAAAATATTGACTTTGGCCTATGGAACACCTGAAGGTTTAGAACTTGTCTAGGCAGTTTGTTCTAGCAGTGAGCAATGGGGGAGCTTAAACAAAAGATCCCCATTTAAATGAGAGCAGCAACTGGCAATGCTCCCTCAAGATTGTAATGCAGTTTTCTCATTGCCCTTATTTTTGTCTTACTAAGTTTATTGCAGGGATTAGAAGAGCTTGTAGAGATTTTGTGGACTTTGGATTTATTTTCCTACAACCACACTGAGACTTGTATGCCATTAGCAATGCTGAATCTGCCTTCATTCTGGATATGCAGGAAATTTCTACAGATTGAAAACTTTTGATAACACATTTGCTCATATTCATCTTTTTTCCATTTATTTAATTAAAAGTCTTCAGTCCAGGAAGGTTTAAACCCAGCTTTTATATAATGTGTTATTGTGATCTGTAGAGCATGCACCGTAGTTGAATGGAATCTCAGCTCTGGAAATTTATTCTTATTACCAAATTGAATATCTAGTATGAAATAGATACCTAAAAAAAAGTGTTTGAGCATTCAAATGAATATCACTTGGGTTCAGATCAAAAAATAATGTGCATTACCATTTCAAAACATTAAGAAAATAAACAGTTTAAAAATGTAATCTTTGGCTTATGACTTTGAAAGAAAATATAAAGCAATAATTACTTGCAACTGTTAATCCTCATGAGGATAGTTGACACTGCTCTTCCCTCACACCCTGAAAGAGATGCAGAACAGTGAGTAAGTCCCTTCAAAATCCATAATAAGTGTCCTTCAAGTCTTGTTACAACTCATCTGGGTAATGTTCTGCAAGTCTTTATAGACCTGGAAGGTCTCCTTACCTTTGTATTTGAGACTCAGACTGCAGGCCCCAAAAGCATGTGCTAGAGAAAAGCGTGCATGTGTGCCGCCTTGCATAGCTTCGGTCACAGGGCGACACCAAACTTGCTAATAATAAAAAGAATTGTAGGTGAAGCAAGCAAGAAACAGTTCCATTGCATTATGTCAAGAGGCTAGATATCCAGGAGACACTCCAGCTTCACTAGACATTCATTATGTAAAGACTTGCTGCATAAAGGAGAAGAGCTGTAAGGTGTGGTTGAGTTACACTTAAAGGATACAGGCTTGTTTTTGGTGGTATTTAGTTTGCTGACTGCTTGTAGTCAAACAGATTTTTGCTTATTGCTTCTAGTCTTGGCAATAAATTAAATATTGAAATCAACAACTTGTTACTACTTATATCTTTCATGAGCAGCTATCTAAGTGACAAGCAGACATTGCTTCTGGGTGAGAGCGGGAGGACAGAAAATAGCTCACTGTTACAGTATGTAGAAAAGGGTTCCCAAAGAGATTTAAAGGTCTTCTATATGCTAGCCACAGCTTTTTCTCTCTCTCTTTTTTTTTTTCATCAGAGAGTTTAGTTACAAAATGAGCAATACCACTTAAGAGTATTATTTAACTTCATGAGGAAACATGATAAGATGAAACATTACACAAAGTGATATGTGGTTTGCAACATTGGCATTTCTATGTTCTCCTTGATGCTTCAACTTTGCCTTGAGACAGCTGGACTTTCTTGGGCAATAGTAACAGCAAAGTTGTCTTTTAATACCAAAGACTGAAACTACCATTCCTCATTCAGCTAAAGAAAGCATTGTCTTTATAGGTCTAAATACTTTCTAATGGTTTTGCCCCCATTTCCAACAGGTCTGGAGCCTGTTTTTCAGAGTCAAGTGCTTAGAATATCTGATTTCAGATACAGCAAAATCACTTACTATTAATTAAAATAAGAAGCTGTGTCTCTTATGTTAACAAGTAAATAAACCAGAAATTACTGTCATCTGTAAGTGAACACATGAAGGATTTTGAATAGAAGGGTATCTTAAGTATGAGGGGGTTAAATACAGAAATAATTTTGCATGCTCCAGGAAGTGCTTGGTGGGGGTGGGAGGAAAGACAGTTGCGCTGGGATATGAACTTGCTGCAGGTCAGCTCATTCATGATTATAGTCCATGCCCACTTAGCCTTCAGCAAGCATGAAATAATCTAAAAGAGGTTAGTTCTCAGAGGATGTAAGCTGTCTTGAATTTGTCTTGGGCCAAGGTAAACTGTCAGCATGGTGCCTGGAAACATAATGCTTTGTTCCACGGTGACTTGTTCCTATGTCAGAGCTTCTGCAATTTTTAAAACTAGACCAGGGACCTTGCTTTAAAGTTTGGTTCTAGTTCAAACAATAATAGCTGTGATTTGTACAGAAACTCTGTGGATTGTCTGTAAGACCAGAAATTGTCATAACTGATGTAACTGTCAGTCTGTCAAATCAGTGATTGACATAACAGTTCTTTCTAGCTCAGTTACTTTTCCTGCCGAAAGAATTTTAAGGCCAAGTCTAGTTAACATTCTACACTGAAATTTTAAAGATTATTTTACTGTTGACTATGCAAGACTTAGTTTTACAGCACATATGTTTAGATTATCAAACCTTTTTCTCAGAGTATTAATGAGTAAATGTGACCCTTCCCAAACATAGAGCTGAATACCAGAAAAAGCAACCAATTCACTTGTAAGAAATAGATTTCTGCATGATTACATGTCCTAGTATTTTTAACCCTGAAGCAATACAAAATTAAGTTGAAATTGAAGCAGTAAATCTTTCCTTAGAAAGATGCACACTGTACTGTCTGCATCATTACTGAAGCCATTTTACTTTGAAGTACAGAAGGAACACTTAATTTTTATTTACTATTATGAAGGAACTCTTTCATTACAAGGGAAAAGAGGATGACAAATATGAAAATATGACTGTGATTTGGGCAGAGTTCCAGAGATGGGAGAGAGTGATGCTTTTATCTTCAGAGGGTCTTTGACTGCTGCATTTATTCCATTAATAACTCCAGTTTGGCTAATGTCATACTTTGTGCATTTTTCTCTGTGTCTGGCCTTTGTATAAACTGCAAGGGAAGGTATTTTGATGTTTAACTCTGCTGGGAAAAATGGTGGAGTAATATTCTGTGTCTCGTTTCCTGTATTGCATGGGACACCATGCTGATTTTCTGTTTTGACAAATGTGGTTTTTTCGTACTTTTATTCTTCCCAATTTGAATTTTAAACCCATTGTATTAAAAATCTAATTGAATAAAAATCATTGCTAGTTATGTGTACTTACGGAAAGTTTCTTCTGTAGCTTCAGATGAAGGCTGCAGTGAAATTATTTGACCAGACAAACTTAAAACTGCTGAAGGAAAGGTCAGATCCTAATGATGTATAAAAGAAACTGAGTAATGAAAGCACTTACTTTGACCTTCAGTAAAACTTTTGTGCTTTGTGATCAAATTTATCATCTACACACATGCACTCCTTCTGTTCTTATTCAGTTAGATTATTAGATGTAGGCTTACCTGTTGAATGCAAGGATGTAATACTCAAATTCACTGTAGGACTTACTTAGCTGTTTCTTGTCTTAATTTCTGCCAAATGGATGAATGGAGGATGTCTGTGGATATACATCTATGAACAAAATCATAATGACATGTAAATTAATTTTAAAAAAACAGGTGAAAAAAAAATCTGTCAGCAAAAATTATTTTGTGTTATCTGCTTCATGTGAAGTGAAAGGATTCCATCTACACACACTAATTTATGTCTGCTGGAGGAGAATAAATCACAGGACCTGAAACTTCCATGTCATTTGCCATGCCAGGATCTTTGGAATGCTCTGTAGTTGTTAATGTGAAAATACAGCCTACCTAACTCTGCCTTCCAAAAACAAAGATAAATGAGGTCTCTGTGTAACCCAGTGAACAGTCTGATCTCATTGCGTTGATCCTTAGCCATGTGCTTTGTGGTGATACTAAGCCTTTAGAATGGAAATTGCTGAAACATGCCACTATCTGCTTATAGTATGTGAAAATCTGTTCTGGTCAGCTGAAGGCTGTACATTTAGGGGTTTGTTATATCGTACCACTGTTCTTCATAGGTTCTAATAGCAAGTTTCTTTGTAAGAGTTCGAGTTTTCAAATAATTTAATTAATGTAAATAATTTCACCTTATGAAAGGTCCATCAAAGTGTTACAGACTTGTCTGTACAGTAGTACAGAAAAGGAAATACAGCTTCTAGTTGCCCCTGCTGAAAATAGGATAACCATACAAAATTTACGTATTCAATACATTTGACAGTGATACAGCAATGGTTGGATCTACAGAACTAATAGCAAGTACTTTAAAATACGGAGTACTCAGTTATTCCATACCTTGAAGGTGCTCTTGAAAAACAGGTGATGATTTCTAATGGTTTGTAATTAAACTTTTTATTTCAGAAGTATATATTCTGATATAATGAGATCTTATTTTGTGCAGGTATCTCTGTACGGTGGGATTTGGAAAAGTCCTTCTGCAGTGAAAAATGCTTGTAAATCACAAAATTTGTGATTTGAAGCTGTCCTGAAAAATCCACATGAAAATTCTGTGAACAGTTTTGAGGGCATGGAGATATATGAGGGAAAATGTATGACTTCTTAACATCATTTAAAGACTGTATAATAATAGGAGTTTTGCTCCAGCACTTATTTTAATGGAATTTTTTATTATGTTCTATTGCTGCATAAAATTAATGTGCAAAAAATCCCATGTCAGAGATCCATTAATCCATCAATACTTGCCCGCACACCACTGGACATCTCTGTCAGTCAGAGATTTTCAGTCTCCTAAAGATTTTATGCCCATACACCAAACAAAGCTAGAATAAACTAGGACAGGGGACATGGTCAAGGAACGTGGTGAGCAGTCCTGTGCTTTGGTCTTGCAATGATACCTCCTGCAAAGTGAGCCTCTTGGCCCACACTGACTCCCTACTGAGATCCTATGTAAAATCACATGGCTTTACTTTTTTTTTAATACTTAATATTTATAATCTGTTTAATTCCCAAGCTTGTTGTTGGTGAAAACAAGATAAGATTTAGTCTAGATTCTCACATAATGCTTTTCATAAATTCAGTTTACTTCTTTTATCCATCATGTGAAAAGAATCTTCCCATAACTGACCTAGGGCTGACTGCTAAGAAACCTAATAGCAGTCTGTAAATTTTAAGAGGTTGTGTTTTCCTCTTTTTTTATATACCCAAAGCAAGAGGAAAAACAACCAGGAAGTTTGGGAGGTCTAAGCTTTGCTGACTGCCAAGGTTGTATTGTCTGCATGAGTTCCTCCACTTTAGTTTGTAGCTCATCTGTGGATATCTTTTGGTAGTTTTGAGTGAAGTTGTAACTATTTATGGCCTTTCACACTATGTCAAATATCCTGCACTCAAAAAGCCTCTGAAAGTCAAGTCCAACAGGCAACTATCCAGAACACCAGGTTACAGCACGTATTGCTATTGGTTTTTACTAAAGTAATATTAATAATATAAACTAGACTGCTATGTGATAGAAACCTAAAAGCTGCTGTGTGCATCATATACTAGCCTAATTACTAGTGGTTTATACCTGAGGAATGTTCCCTCCTTCTCTGCTAAAGTACTGAGCTGCACCCTATTTGCTCGAGCTTGCAACACTCCCCTGAAGTGCAGGGATTTTTACACTTTTGATGGTTCAGCCTCACACTTCTTTTGAAATGTTTATGGATATTTTATGTTAGTAGAAATCTGCAGTTGGTGTCCAAGACTTAGTAATGATTTTCTATCTCTTTTTAACTTTCATTTCATTACATTCAGATGGTTTGCTCTCTTGTTTGAAAAAGCTAGACCTTTAATACCATTCCATTCTTTCATATTTTACTTTATTTCTCCTCATCAAATTTGGAAAACCAAAGTCACAAACTCTGATTTCCAGCTCTTTTCTTATACTGATATTTTTTCTTATTTACATTGGATCATGAGAGGAGTGTAGCCCCACAAGAACATTTGCTATATGGTGTTTCTTTGGCATTGCTTTGGCTAAGTTTTTTCTCTTTCAAAGGAATTCTATTTTGTTTTTAATCAAAACTGTGTTCCCCTTCTACTATCTGAATATAATGGTCTTGCTCAAAAATAATTGGGTTTTTGAATCTAATTTCATAAGGGTAGCTTTTCATTTACATTCAAATATTACCTAGGGAATTTTGTTGTATTTTCTTGCTTAAGGAAAGTGGTGTATGATGCCATTGAGTAAGAGAAATTTTCTGTACTCCGGGGTCTTTTGCTTCTGGAATGAGTGTTTTTATGTGCTGCCATGTCCAAAAACTTCTTTAACTGTCTTAGATACTTTAGCATAATTTTGTGTGTTCAGAAAATATGGAACATTCTTTTTTTTTTTTAATAGAAACGTGTCATCTTGGACTTAAATTATGGCAAAGATGTCTTCTGATAATCAAAATTATTTTTTTAAATTATTCTAAATAATTTCTTGTTTTAAAATATTAATAACATTTTTCTTTATATAGGTTCAATATGGGTGTTTTGATTGGCAAGACACTGTAAAGACAGGCACACCGAGTTGTTCTTAGTGAAGTATGAATACAGAGCCTGCATGAATAACAGGTTCATGCAGTTCTCTGTGCATTGGCTTCACTAGACAATTCATCACTCTGATGTTTGTTTCAGATTATATATAAAAGATCTAGGTATGATACACAGAATGGAAGTAGATTGTGTTTCAGATAAAGGCTTTGGTGTGGAACTGCAATACACTGAGTCACACCAAAGGATCATTTTTCCCATTTTTCCCAGTGCCCCTTTCTGACCCTGGCTGGCTTGCAGTGCCATTATACCAGTGTAGGCACACAGTGATGCTTCACCCATCATCCTGTCCTAGTTTTGAGTGATCTTTAAGTACTTCCTAATTGTGCAGTGTTGCACCTTTCCACCTAAAAGAATGTTGCTTCCATGAATTTCTCAAATTAATTGTTGAATGCACTTACAGTTCTGGCATCCATTGCAGTCTGTGGCAGGTAGTTTCACAGTTTGGTTGTATTTTGTCTGTGGGAAATCCTTTTAAAGGACCCGTGTTTGTGAGTAGATAGATCATTGCATTGATGGAAATTTAGACACCAAAAATACTAGCTGGGGAGACAAAATTTGCAACATGCATTTTTGTTTACCTAGATCAGTCTGATGTGGTTGTATTTGGTTTTAGATATCTAATTTTCCTTCATTGAGCTTTATCCATTTGTCACATGTTGTGTATGGCTTTTGTAAGAAGAAACAGATATAGTGAAAACACTGAAGTTGCTTCTCCATAAGTTATATTTTGAAGTACATTTTCTCCTAATAAAATGTTTTGTAATTCCAGATACCAACAAGAATCAAAAATAGTTCTAAGCACCAAACACTCATCCTATTACATATTTGGCAGATGAAAGTGAAGCAAATGCTCAAGTATGTGGGCTCTCCTAAAAATGGCATTTTATTAGGACTACTACAAACATTCCATGTGTCTTCTGATGCAACAGTGTATGAAGTCATTTATTACTCTATACATATGTGTAACTTGCTGTTATGTATAATATGACATTTGGGGGTGAAAAAGGACATTGTAGGAGGGAGAGAATTTTCCCTCTCAGCTCTATGAGAATTTGTTTTTATGTAGATGAGTATTTGCATATGAAGGAGAAAAACATTCTTTTTCCTAAAATAAAGTAAAAGGGTTTGGGCTTTCTAATACATAAATAAATGTAAAGAAAAAATGTCAGAGAACAAGCCTACTTCAGGTACATTATTATTGTTGTTTTTAAGGGGGAAATATTGCCACCTCTGTATCCTCTGCCATCCTGCTGTGATTGCATTTGATTACAGAATCATACTTTGTCAGGCATAGATGATTATTGGTGGATGATTTTAGTGGCCAGTTATGCCACATTGAACAGAATTTCTCTCTTTTGTAGAAATTATTTCTCTCTCTTCTAGTTGTTCTTATTTTAAATTACTTATTTTGAGAAACAGTTAATTTGCTTTTTTGGAACCTGTACTGAGGTTCTGCCCTGTGTGCTTGGCTTCCAGTAAGTACATGAGATAGGATCTTGTTGGTATGTGGGAGAGAGGGCTTATGCCTCAGGCATATTTCCCTCTGTAAGTTTCTGTTTCTCTTCTAATCTTTGTCATCAACAATGAAGGACAGTGACCAGATTAAATGAAGTCTGTGTGGACCCCTGCCACGCAGTGCACACAGGTGACTTTTGTGTAATAAATTTTTTAAATTGTAATTGATTTTACATTTTCAGTTGGTTGCATGTAGGTTAGTGTGGTCTTCTTTCTGAGCATGCTATGGTTTATGTTCCATGTGAGCTGCATTCTTTTTGCACTTTGTAATAGATAACACTTATGTTAGTTTGATGCATAATTCTGTTTTATTTTTAGTTTTTGTGTGGATGCATTTCTTCTGTGGCCATCTATGGAAATGTTTTCTCTGCTCAAATGATTTACAATCATGTTCCCAAAAAATGATTCAAAACTGGGTACAACAAAGAGCATTTTGTGTGTTTTGCTGTTGACAGAGTGCTATTTCTTTCTGTTTCCAGGTTGAAAACTAGCTGTAGAAAATACTTTTGAAAGTGTCTTTCTAGCTACCGTGATTTGGTTTCATGTAGCTTCAATGCTGTGGTTGCAAATTGCTATAAAACCACAGTCACTAGTGGTGATTCTGTTGGTTGTTTCATTGGAATAAAGTAGTGACTAATTTTAATTTTCTCATCAACAAAATTTTGAAGCAATTCAGCCTAACCTCCAGTTATGTTACATAATTTATATTTAGGTACTTCAACAAATGGTGTGATGTTCAAGGTCTAAACCCTGAACTTTGCAAATTCTCAACACCTCTGAAAACTAAGTCAGCATTCAAAGTCAGCATTCAAATCAGCATTCCTGGGTTAGGAATGTAACTGTAAGCATCTCATTTGACAAATCAAGCCTAAATTAATTCCTGATTATTTTTGGCATTCTGTATTGGTGAAATGTTAATGTCAATCATGTGATATTGTGCTCTTGACATTGTTGGCTGTTAAACTTCCTTCTACAGATTCTTCTGCAGTGTCTTTGTGAAATATGTGTTTCACAGAGCTTAGTACCAAGTATGGAGAGCCAAAATTTGGCCGTCAGACAGTCTGAAGCACATGCAGATACTTTGGTGGTAAGGCACAAGAGTAAGATTCAGCAAGGGTTCTTTTAGCAATCAGCCATTAAGAATATTTATTAGTGTTTAAGCCTTGATTCTGCAAAGCTCTTAAATAAGGATTTACTTTTAAAGATGATAAGGGTCCTATCTCTGGTCCTTTAATGTCTTTAATTCTTTTTATGTATAAATGTTACATTTTAAATATTTGAAGTTCAGCATGCACTTAAAATTTTACTTAGCTTTCTATTTAATCCTGGTTCTTTTTAATTTGCTGGTAATCCTTTAAGAAAAGACTAGGATCCAAATGGGAGAATGTGCAAGGCAACGCACAAAGAACTACGTGGTTGAAGTAATTGAAGGCTTGTCTATCTGACTGCCTTTATCATAGATTTTTTTTGTCTAGTGCCAAATAGGTCATTGAAACCTAGTGTTTTTTAGTGGTTCCTTTTTGTGTTTTCTCTCAGTTCTCTTCTCTTGATACCCAGCTTGAGAGAACTTTTCTGTGGTAAATATTGACCATGAAAGACTTAGTATGCACTTTGACTCTGGAAAGTGCTGTAAAATGCTATGAATTTTGACAAATCAAACTATGAATGGGTACATCTTAAAAGTAATAAAAACACTGGTGTTTTTTTTCTGTAGATAAGTTTGGTGCAAGGGTTGGTTTGTTCATTCACAGCTGGTATTCTTACAGTGAACTTTCTATATACGTTCATTTGTGTTTTGTTGGTTTTTCTTTTTGGGGGGGGGTGTTTTGGGTTTGTTTTTTTTTTTTTTTTCTGTGCAGATAATTTAAATGAGTCTCTAAACTCTTAGTTAAAAACAGTGTGGTCTTGCATATTAGATTTGGAGGAATTTGTATGGGGATAGTCCCACTAAAAAAGCCCAGCCTCTTCAGGTTGACATTTCTCTCTTTTTACTTAAGAGCTCCTTATTCTCAGTTGGGAGATTTTGTACTCAGTCATACGGCTGTTGCTTGAGCAGTCTGTAAGCAAGCATAACCTGGCAGAGCTTCACATGTAAATGGTTGCAGTTGAGCTTGAAGTTGCCCTCGCAGGGAGCAGGAGAGGACACGGTGTTTATGAAGAGTTCTTCCTTCATTATCACAGCATTGCTGGTAGTTACTGAGACTCAGCAGTCTTTTTCACAATATCTCTTTTGGAGTATCAGGGCTTTTAAAACAGAGAATGAGCTTCTTTGAGCTTGAGATGTCTGCCTGGAGATACAGAAAGCCAGTATCCAGAAATAATTGCTTGGGTAGCACAGTAGCTGTCTGTTTTCACTCTCTGACTGAGTTGTGCTTTACCTTTCTGCATGCCTCAGTAGTCCCAGCATGGACAAAGTATCATCCTGATTCTCCAGTAGGAGAAGCAGAAAGAGGCGCCAGCTGCAGCAAACAGATTAGTAGTGCTTCCTTCTGGCTTTCAGCCCATTGCCTACAAGTTTCTTACTTTGTGACCCGTGGTATCTAGTTGGTTTCTAAGTACGTTAGGCTTTTTTCATCATCACCAGATTATTTTTATCTTTGACAGGAGAAGGCTGCTGTCAGTAAAGAGTCACGTAACTTGTAGTGTTTGAGCCACAGATCTCTGGGTGGGAAAGAGAACATCATTGTCTGAAGGTACAACTTCCACTGTGCTTTTCTCCTCAGAAAGGAGGATTTGTCCCAGATGAAGAGCTTTTCCCACCTTTCCTGAAATTTATGTACAGAGCACCTAGGAAAGCATCAAGTCTTCATCTTTCCTACAAATCATCTTTGCTATAGCTATTAAGGAAACATCTGTCAACAGCAAAAGGCTCAAACAAGCAACCAGCAAAGTTGGGACTGGTTTTTAAAGTATTTTTGTGTTTGAAACTGCATGAATATCTTTCAGGAGTAAAAAAGCACTACTGAAAGTAATTTGCGATTTTCAGTGGAGGTGCCTTCACAGACTGTTTAGATTTATTACTTGTCTTGATGCTGCCAATCACTTTCATTCTGTCCTTTGGCAGACATCACAATTGCTTGGGGAAACAATTTCCTTGGGGGTTTTTTTCTTGCCTCCTTTTACTGGTTCTTATACTATCATTATTGCTATACTGTATTGAAATCAGTCTTGCTGTGATGTTCCAGAGTTTTGTATTGACTTTTAAAATATTTTTCAAAGTAGAGAAAAAAGGGATTTCACTGTTCCTGTACTTCAATTCATGTATCTCAAACTTGGTTTAATGTAATACAAAAGTTTTATGGAACTAATGTTTATATTTTTAATTGGAAAAATATGTAATATTTATGGTACTAATTTGGTAGTCACAATGTTGCTTTATATCAGAGGCTCTCAATGCATTTTTCATTCTGCTATAAGTGGATTATTATCAGAGTGTATAAGGCTGTGGTGAGCAATGAAGAATTACAGCAAGGAAAGACAATGCTATTTATCTTGCTTAATATAGCTGTCTTTCTGTATGAAGATTTCATGTCTCAGTTGTTTCCATATAAGGTACCAGTAGGAAAGTTCCTCTGTTGACTTCAGGTGGTACCTGAATCTTTTTCAAGCAAATGGTTTTGAGACTATTTTAGGAGTTGTTTGGACTTTTTGCTGTTAGGTTAATTTCTTCTTGGTTTGTGTGTTTAGGGAGAGGATGAGGAGAATGTAAGGGAAGCTCAGCACATAAACATATATCTTACTATGATTTAGTTGCCAATATAAATTCTACTACATAGTAAGCAGGAGACAAAAAAGAAGCATACATTATAATTCCATCTGAATTCTTCTGCTGTGGAGTTTATTAATTTTTATTATTTAAAGTTCTTTTGTCTCTGGCAGTAACCCCTCCCCTTCTCTGTATCATTTTTATAGTCAACATGTGAAGTCAACTAACGTGAATGTGTGCAAGCTTTACTGACTTAGAATGGGTTAATCAAATCACTGAAATAAACATTGTTTTTGCACAGCAGGGCATTAGGACCCCAGGTATTGTTCTAAGAGGTCCTGCAGAAATGCAGAGAAAATGTGATACCACTACAACACTTGCTGTAGTTTGGTGAAGCATCAATAAAGAAAAAAAGCATGTTAAGAAAAACAAGTTGTCCAGTGTTAAACTGAATTGCAAATCTGTTTTCATTGAATGTCCTAAAGCTTCATTTCAGTCTGCTGCTAAAAGGCATTTACTTGTCATAGCTGTCTGCCAGAATACATTTAAATGATTTGAAAGTAGGCTTGGTGGAGTGGCTGTAAGAGGGTGAATTAGTTCTGTGTACGGCAGCAGCAGGTTGGCCCAGCGGACTTCTGACCCAGAAGGATCCTGAGTCACTGCAATCTGTTCTGTGGGAGATGGAAGGCAGTGTGACCTAGCTGTTGGACATGTTTTCAGCAGTCGTGAGAAAACAGCCTGTGGGCTAAGTGATGCTATGGCTCTCCATGCTATTCCTGGCCTTGTGGGCTGTGGTGCTGCAGCAGATGGTTCTTGTCCAGTTGGGTGGATTTGAAAGATCAGAACAAGGTAAGCACAGGAAAGGCACTTGACTGGGGGGGAGAGGGGAAAGAATGAAGAGGGATAAACAAGCCATGTTTATTTTCTCTTTTTTTCTTTGAAGTTTTTGCTTTCTATCTTTAAATTCTGTATAAATATATATAAATATCTTAACAAGTAAACAGTAAGACCATTTTAGTGGGCGAGGAGGACAACAAAAAACTACCGTTAATGTTTCCATAATCAGCTGAAGTTCTGACTTTCTGTTTGTATTTACTTGGAGAATCTTCAGTTGGGTTCATTAACTCTACATCCACAAACTTCTCAAATGTGTTGGTAACTAAAATGAATTAATATTAGGTTTGTAGTGTCACTAAACATTAATGGAAAAGCCAAAAAAAGATCCTGGAACTTCTTAAACATCCTTGGTTTTCTAAATACAGTCCTTTTGGTATTTAAACACAGGACTTTGCAACCAAAAAATCTGCCTTCTCAGGACTTGAGTGTTTTAGGAAACATAAAATCTAACTTAAATATTACTCTATATTCATTTTATATTCTGTTATGAAGAAAGTAGTATTTTATTCCTGAGACTTCCTATGAAATTCTTCACTAATGGGCCAGCTGTACTTCAGACTTTTTGCAGTCACTGACAGAGAGGTAGTTCTACCTCGAAGCATTCATCTTCTGGACTGTGCAAATTTGCTGTGAATCAAACTATTTTTGCTGTGAATCGAGCTATTTTTACCTTATTTAAACAGAGTTTGGTGGGGTAGTTGTATCTTGAGTGTTTTAGATTGGGATTTTAATGTGGGAATTCTAGTTTCCCAGTGGTGCTTGCTATGTAATTATTGACATTGATAGTCTGGAAACATTTGGTTTTGATTCCTTTAGAAAATCTCCATGCTCCAGAGAATATTGCCTTGATAAGTACAGATAAGAGCTGTGTGAAATCTAATCAACTTTTGGGGGGTTGGGGTTTTGTTTGGGTTTTTTTTTTGGTTTTTTTTTGTAGTTTTTTAGATGGTTGGTTGGTTGATTAGGTTTTCTTAATTATTATTACTCTACTGTCTAGAGTATGAATACTCTACTGTCTGCAGAGTTTTTCAGCACTGTGCATCTGACACAATATAGTTATACTTCTGTACACGTTTAAATGGTCTATTACTAGTCTGCTGCCAGGCACTAATAAAAATATATAAACCCTCTGATCAAATTTTATTATTTTTCTCATTTTCTTTCTAGACAGTTTATGGTTCCACAAGAGTCTTTAATTCCCAGTCATGATGCACTGTTAATGGACTTTAGAATCTCGTCTCCTTGGCTTCATGCCAAGCAGAAGTCTCAGCTATCTTTTGAACAACTATACGTGTGACATATATGTAGCACTGGATTTCCTAATAAAGCTGTTAATGTGAGAAAATGGCAAAAATTTGTTCAACGTACTGCAATTCTTTATGCATAAATTTACCCATAAAAATAAGAGATAGTTTTGCTAACAAAATATGATTTGTATAAACATAGTTTTACTCTATTTTAAACCCACTGAATCTGTGGATTCAAACTTACCTGAAAGGGAAAAAAAATTAACACTTAATATGGACATATCATGATTATTCAAAAAAGTTGAGACATGTAGATGAGAAAGCTTACTGTGTTTACAATGTAAAATTCATTTAAGTAATAAATACTGTGAAATAATTTTTTAAAATCCTGATTTTTTCATAATTCTAAATTACTGTAATTTTCTGCTTCCCAACATTTGATCTGGACAAGCAAGAAGTTGGCCCATAGGAATCTGATGAGATTTAACAAGACCAAGTGCTGGTGCTGCATCTGGATCGGGATGGTCCCAGGTATCAGCACAGGCTGGGCATGAACAGCCCAGAGCAGCCCTGCCCAGAATGGCTTGGGGGTGCTGTGGGTGAGAGGCTGCACATGGCCCAGCCATGGCACTCACAGCCCAGAGAGCTAAACGTGTCCTGGGCTGCATCCAGAGCCCCGTGGGCAGCAGGGCAGGGAGGGGATTCTGCCCCTCTGCTGTGCCTTCCTGGGACCCCACCTGCAGTGATGGATCCAGCTCTGGGATCCTCAACATAAGGACAGCAGCTTGTTAGAGAAGGTACAGAGGAGGCCACCAAGGTGATTGGAGGGCTGGAACATGTCTATTACATGGAAAGTTAAAAGAAATGGGATTTTTCAGTCTGGAAATGAGAAGACTTTGAAGTCATCAAATTGTGTCCTTTCAGTCCCTGAAGGGAGCCTAAGGAAAGACAGAGAGGGATCTTTTACAAGGTCATATAGTGACAGGACAAGAGGGAATTACTTAAAACTTAGAAAATAGTAGGTTTAGAATAGGTATTAGGAAGAAAATCTTTACTGTGAAGATGGTGAAGCACTGGAACAGGTTGATCAGACAAGTCATGAATGATCCACAAATGTTCAAGGCCAGGTTGGATGGGGCTCTGAGCACCGTGGGCTAGTTGATGGCATCCATCTCCATGGCAAGGTGGCTGTAAATACATGATCTTTAAGATGCCTTCCAGCCCAGGCCATTCTGTGCATCTAAAGAGATTATCTAAATAGAGATAGGTCCTCCTTTGTCCTCCAAACAAACTAACCCTCTACACCTTTTTCTGTTGTTCCCTCCCTGGCAGTCTAACTTTTGGCTAGCTAATTGAGTGCAAATTTGGATGCATTTACAATAGCTAGGTGATAAGCACTAATAATGCCCCATGTTTTCCCAGAAGACAAGGGGTTCTAAGGAAAACCCAAAAACATGTCGTAGCTCCTCACCAACTCACCTGTGTCATTCCCCTTCTGGGGTCATAAGATGTGCCAGATCCAGGTGCTGACAGAGCCTGTTTGTAAGTGTGTCTATTTTAGGAGGCAGTTTCTGTGTAGAAATGACAAGTTTCCTGAGCTTCTCCAAGGCACAGACTCAGAAAAGAACAAGTTTGAGCTGGTGTTAGTTCCTAAAAAGAAGTGTTGTTTTTCTTCTGGCTAGCCATTACCTGGCTGAGCTTATTCCAACATACTTGGGACGGGGGTGGCTGGGAAAAATTGGAAAAAATTGCTTGCAAGTCAGAAGTGAAGTATTTACCCATCTGAGTGGGACTGCTCAAAACTGGTAATCAAACACTTGGTGAAGTAACTTGCCATTTCAGGATTGTAATCTTTCCTCTTTCCATCTGCAAAACTGGGAAAACAGTACTTATTTAGCTCATGGGCATAGATGACATTTCCTTCATTAATATCCTGGGCATGAGATACTATTCTTGCACAAAAGTCTTCAAGAATTCAATAGTATTTTTGAGAAAGAGAGCTGGTATCCCTGTTGTAATTTGTGTCAATTCTAAAGCTTGTTTATGCCTCCTTAAATGATGCCCAAAATAGTGGGCGTCATTTAGATATGGGCCCCCTTAGAATGAAACCAAGTGATATAGAAGTAGAGAAACCAAATTTGCTTAACTCACAGTGCTCAACAGTTATGTTTATGTGAAAAAATATTCCAAGATCTAAATTTTAATTTATTGAAGACATGGTTCAAATTTTTTACCTTCTCTCTATGTATGATATATATAATTATTTATCTAGGTGTTCCTTTAGCTGAATATTAGATATTGTAACAGGGTATGAGGATGGTAAATATTACCATATTGTTTTATTAGCCATACTTTCAAAGTATATCATGACGATGATATGAATTTGGCAGTGGTATTGTTGAACTAGAGTGAATGATAAAGTGGTTTGCAGTTGGTACTTGCATTAATGAGTAAGCATGAATTATAAAAACACCACTCACATTGAAGCTTTTCCAGATTCAGGTTGGTCTGAAAGACAGGGAGTAGTGTGGTATTCCTTTAATATCTCAGTACTATTTAAAAAATAAAATTTTTAAACCCAGGATTATGACTCAAATTACGGACTTTAGCTGAAATGAATGGGAAATGCTGGAGAGAAATGAGTAGCTGTGAAGAAGATGAAGTTTTTATGGCCCATACTGACCTCTTGCAATTTCTAGTAAACAAAATTAATCTGAAACTAATCATGAGCTGGGCTTTCTAATTTGAGTTCTGTGTCTTTTCCTCTGTTTCTAAAGAAGTATATCTTTCTTTTGCTGTCTATCTTGTTCACCATTTCTTCTTCTATTCCTACCTATTCCTACCTTCCTGGGTTCTCTTTTGAGCTGAATTATGGAAACAAGAAAATGAGAAAAAAAACCTCAACCAACCAACCAAAAACCCAACCAAATAAAAAGAAAAAAATCCCCCAAATAAACAACCCACCTGCACTTAAAAATCCCCAACAAAAAGTCCCAAAAGAAACACCCCCCAAAAAAAATCCAAACAAAAAATCTTCAAAACCCTCAAACAAACAAACAAAAACCAACCAACGAAACAAACAAAAACAAAATCAAAAACAAACAAACAAAAAAACCACAAAACAAACAAACAAAAAAGTCCCACAACTGCACAACTCTGTAGACCTCTTAGCTCTCTTTCTTTTCTGTTGGGCATACTTGACCTGATTTTAAAGTAAGCCCACTAATGGAGCTCTAGTCACCCTTTGTGACTCCATCATTTGTATAGAACTTCAGTCCTGCAGCGCTCACTTTTGTCCTTGACTAACATGGGCCATTCTACTGCTACAGTTAAAACTGAATAGGAAATAAATCAGACTTTGCTCATAGCTGGTGATTGCTGAGAAAACTTGCCTCCCTTATTCCAGGTGGCCAGGCAAAGCTAAAATGGTGATCATTCAGCTATGGAGCCTGGGAGTAAAATTTTTCTTATTTGACTGCTGTTGATATGCCAAATTCTCATCCTCCAACCTAGCCGCAGCTGGATATTTGGTTGTCATTGGGAGCCAAAGGTGGGCTGGCAGCTCTCCAAGTGAAAGAGATACTTTGCCACATGTATTTTAGACAAGTTCAGTCAAAAGGTTGCTATGTCTTTTCCTTTGAACTTAAATGAGGGAGGAAGATAGAGGGCTTTCTGGGAAAGCTCTTCAAGAAGTTGGGCATTACTCAGCTTCTTTAAGGGTTACAACAGCAGTACTCTGTATGCCATTTTTAATTATAATTTAATTTTAATCTGTTATAACAACCTTTAGTTTAGTGCTTTTTTCTTTGTTTTAAAGCTAATATCAAAAAATCAGTTCCTCAGTCACTAGAAAAGAACAAAACAGACTTTCCAAGGCAAAGAATACATGGAAAATAATGAAAATTGTCACACAATTATACGTGGGGTACTTTTGCAGTACAGACAGCTTTGGAAAGTGGAAAACTCCTAAAGGTGAAGAAGAACAGTCACGCTTAGGCTGTCAGACATCTCAGCTGTATGTGGCTGTAGGAAGTTATGAAAACACAGGTGTGTTGCTGCGTCCAGTTGCAGGTTGGCAGTAATTAGCAACTGGCTTAACTACTTACTTGCCATTAAAATTTATGCCTTTGTTGTTAATTATAAGTAGGGTCAATAAGTTGTTTTGGTTTGTCAGAATAAGATCTGCTCTTAGCAGTGATATTGATGAACTGCAGCTTTGTAAATGTCATGGGAGAGTGCTGTTGTCCAGACTCCTGCCCCTCTGCTAATTCACAGGTCAGTCCACTGTCAGTTTTTCAAAAGAGACTGGCTTTTTGTCTACAGTTCTATAGTTCCAAAAATTGTATCTGTAATTGTCTAATGGATTTGTTAAAGTGTCTCCTTTTCATGGATATTAGAGGCAAATGGCCTCTAATACATTTTTAATTAGTTGATTAAAATTAAATGATTAATTAGAGACTATCTTCTGTGAAGCAGAAGAAATTATGACAGGAGTAATCAAACATTAATTACTGAAGATTTTGCTGATCAGCTGTCTGCTGAACATGCTATACTGCAGGTGTGTGATAAGAATGATGCCTTTTCAGGCTCACCTAAAACCAGAGGGAAGACAAAATTAAGAGCATAAAAAGCAGTAATACTTATTGAAGGGCCTTCAGGTGCATTTAGGGCAGACAGAGCCCACCCAGGGGCTACACCCAAAAATGGATGGTGGGTCACAGGTTTTCACACTTTTGTAAGTTCGGTCCATTTGCATATTGGGGGTTAATCTCCAATTACAGCTTCAGGTAATGAAGTAATTTACTGCAAGTTTGCTCCCCCCGCAGCTTACTTATGTTTACATTACTTGGGGCCTGAGACGGTGAGGTGTCCTTGATTCCCAGGCCTAGAGAGGAATTGTTTTGTCTGACCAAAATGGGAAAGCAGTAGTTAACACTGAATATGGAGTTTAGAGTTACACACTAAAGAATTACAGGATTACAAATATATGAAAAACATAAAAGCTAAAATCCTAAGGCATCAGGAAAAGTAAAACTTTTCCATAGCTTCTACTCCAATAGGTAAACTGTACCTCAATCTGTTAGAGATGGAAAATGCTTTTTTCACATATGTTTTTTTAGTCATACTATTTTGAGGAGCATATTAACCTTTAATTGCCTTCAATGTGTACTGGCATAATAGTTCAAGATTTATTTATTATTCAGCTGGCATTATAGCACTATAAAATGGAATAGTTTATACAGGGTGGTATTATCTTTCATGGTGCAAGACTGGTGGCAAATCTTCTTTAGATTTTACTTTTAGGATTACCACATTGTTGATTCCCTTTGCTTTCACCTCAGCTTCCATGGTTTTGGTAGTTGGCTGTCAGTGCAGCTGTACATTGTTGGTTTTTAAAAATCATCTGGGGAAAGACAGTGTGTTTTGCTTGTTTTGTACATGAGGAATCATAGAACACATACATTAGCAAAGGATTCAAGAAGTTAGAGTTTAAATTTAAACTATGAAGATTTTCTTTTTAAGCAAAAAATCACCTGCTGTCCAGTAGGATAGCCACATGAAAAGCATTCACGTATGAGCAGTCTGACTATAACAGTGACAAATAACTCCAAGTGTTTTCTGAACTAAGAACTGCTGTCCTGGATAGCCAGAGAGCTGAGCCATTCCCAGGTGGGCTTAGAAGCATCCAACCCAAATATGAACAGGAGAGTTAGGTTCCAAAATAAATTATTAGGAGTAGACATTTGTAGTAGACAAAGCCAAATATGTTTTTCCTCTTCTGCTTTTATATCAACAGTTGATGGAAGTTATTTAGTTTATACTGAAAATGTTGGAATGTGATAGTCAAGCAGAGTTGTCACACCTGTGTTATGCTTTCCTGGTTGTCTAGACATTCCAGCCTCCGTTCATTCCTGTGGATCTGAATCCATCACCTGTGCTTAATACTTATGTCTGTTGAAAAAAACTAAATACTCCTCCAAATGGTATGTCAAGAACATGCTCTTCTAACTTCAAACAGGCCTTTAATTCTCTTGGGTTATGTGAAGTATATTGGTGTCAAGATAGAAAGATTACTTTAAAGAAACCAGGTGTTCATTCTCTGAGATTTTTTTTATAGACTTACCCATATATCTCCTGCTGTTTTCAGCTACAAGGAAGCATGTATTTTTGACTGTGGTGCTGCAAGCTTTTCAAATATATCTATGAAAGATGCCATCCAGTTTGCTGTAGTGGTTGTATGTCCTCCTTTGTTGCAATATGCCTTGCATTACCTAACTCAATTTCCGTCTCTTGAAAATGAATCTTATTCCATCTTCAAAAAGTTAAATTTATTCTTTGAGTTTGAGACACTGATGCCACAGTTCACTCCTCTTTTCTGTACCTCAGTCATCTGTCATCTTTCCAAAGCTTCAAAAATCTCAAGAGAATACAATGATTGTCAAATGTGAGAAGAGTGCTGTCTCAGTAAGTTTGACCTGATCAGGAAAATTTTCTTCTTTTCTTCTCTTTCCTTTTCACCCGAAATGACTTCTTCAGGAAACATCCAATCTTTCTGTAACTCAGTGGATCAAAGTGCTGTATTGTTGGATCTTAATCACATATGAATGGCTCCAGAAGGGATCAGAGCTGTCTTTGTTCATTAGAGGCTTCTAGGCCAAAACCGGTGCCAGCAGCCATAAAGGAAATATGTAGACCTCTGTTTGGTCATTCAGTGAACCATGTCACTCTAGGTTTGACCCCCACTTCTTTGCACTAGCTTCCTTCTGCAGGAAGGTGGCCTAGATCATGGCTGTAAAATATATCAATGCTAGCAATTGTAGGCAAAGGGATTTTTTTGCCTTTCTTTTTGATGTCTCTGCTAATTTTTCTCCTTGCTGTTTCCTTCTTCTCAATGTTACCAGCTTTAAGCACAAATTAGGTTCAAAATGTTCCAGATTTGTCTATATTAGACAGAGCATGGTCTACATCATTGTGGTGTCACAGTGTCTTGCAAAGTCTAAGTGCTAAGTATGTGCTAATATCAAAGTGTAAGACCATAAAATATGTTTCTGTTGTGCTGGGTGTTTTGCATATTGGTACTGGTTATAGGTAGATGGACTGCTCTACTAATAACATTTTCTTACCAAGTGATTTTACTTCTTTATAGCCCATCAAGATATTAGAAGAGCATAACAGGACATAACAGTATTGGATAAGACATTAACAAGACATTGTATTTCTCCTTTTGCTTCAGCTGTGCATTTTTGGGCAGCCATTTTAATGATAATGTCACTTCATGTTTTTTTGTGATACAAGCTGAGATGTTCTTGCTTGTAGAACAAGGTGTAGTTGATATCTGAAGTGCAATCCCGTACCTTTCTTACCCTGCTATATGAAGCATGAATTAACTGTATAACTCATAATAAACTTAATATCTCTGAATGTTTGTAGTGAAAAGAAAATAGAGAATGAGAAGTTGTGCATTATTCAGGGTATTTGTGCAAAAATATGAGTGTTGTTTATTGGATTATCTGTCTGTTACTGACATACTTTAAAATGTCATCCAGTGAAGAAGGCAAACCAAACAACTTAGCTGACCAATCATATACTCTGGATACTGAAAAGAAAATAATTGAATTGTTCATGTTTGCCCTTTAGATTAGAAAATTCATTGGGCAAAGTAAGTGACAGAGTGTTCACAGAAATAAGGATTGGTTTATATATATATATATATATATATATATATATGCGCCTTGTGACTGTCTGGGCTATGTAACTAGAACAGTATAACTTCAAATGTAGTTTCATTGGCTTTTTGTCTTCATATACTGTGTCCATAAAAACAGGCAAGTCTAAAAGGGAAAGAACTTTGTGTTTTGTCTAACAGTTCTGGTAAAATTCAGAAAAGTCAGATGTGTCAACTTTTAATTAAAAATGGAGTATTCAAATCCTACTACAAGCATTATGGTCTTGCATGTGTTTTGTATGAAATGAGCTCTCTTACTGAGAATTCAGTGAGAATTCTCTCTCAAGGAGAATTGCTCTCCTCCCTCCAACAAGAACAGCTGAAAATCTAATCAGACCACTGGACAGTGGGGTTTTTTTATAGGATCCAGTTGTACTTGTTTATCCATGCTTGTCTTTAATCTAAACCCAACTGATTTAATTTATATCTTCTTTTTACTGATAAATACTGTTAAAACATTTAAACTCTCGTGAAAGTGACAAAGGAAACATTTTTTGTTTTCTGTGTCAGATGTCACTCTTCAATCTTGATTTTTTTCTAAGCATTGTCCACTTTTCAGTATACTCTTCTTCAGATGTTGTCAAGTCATTTTGCAGATTCATGCTTTCTAGCTGGTGAACATCAAGCTGATACACTACCAGCTGGACTGGAATTTTTTTAATATGAAGTAATTTCTGCTATCATGGATTAGACATCTTTAGAAGCAGGATGTTTCATTGCTTGTAAATCATCTAAAGCCATTTTATATGGCTGATCTCTACTTACCCTCTCCAATTCCTGCTGCACTGCCTGTGGTCTGACTGACATGATGATGACACTGTCCTTTCTATTAATCTGTCTGCAACTAGTCTTATAAAACAGTGTGGCTGGTGGCACTCTTCACTGCATGTTGAGTAAATTGCTGAACAATGTGCAAACTACTTATTTATTTGAAGTCTTAAGAATGTGATCCCTCTCCAAAACAGTATTGCAGTAGGCAGCATTACATCTTTCCCTGCTTTTCTGGAGCAACGTATAAAACACTTTGTAATGTTAATTTTTTTTTTAATTGTTGTTAGTGCTTCATCTTGTAAGGAGGTGATTTCTTTAGTGAGAGGACAGTTGGAAACATTACATTATTAATATTTCAAATTCTAGCTCTTTACTAAGTAGACCTTTTTTGTTATAAGTCACTAAAGCATCTGAATTATTAGCAGCATACCATTAGTAAACTGATTCCCTATAAAGCAATTGAACCATTTTTCAGTTATGGAAGCAAACATAAAACATGAGTTTGCAATTTCTAGTCTTTTGAGTAAAACTGGCATGATCTGTCTGTCTCTTTATATAGGACCATACTAAACATTCAGATCTGAAATGTTATTGAAGAACATATTTATAGTGGTGTTTTTTTAACATATATACTTAAATTCATTACCTCCTTGCAATGGTTTCCTTTTCTTTGAAATCTGGACCATGTAAAGCTGAAAACTGTGTCTCAGAGCTGGAGATTGAGGAATATTCAGTAACCTGTTGTGAGTTATCCCCTTATGCCACCCACTGAATAATAGACATAACAGGATAGTAATACTAAATCTAAGTGAAAGTACCAAGAATAAAGCTATGATATAGTGCTATTTTTAGACTATAGAGAAATCAAAACTCAGATTTATTTTTGTTGTTTATGGTTGAAAGATGTTCTATTTGTTGTTTTATTGCCTTTGTAATACTTTGGAGTTGCACAGGTGGTGGTGATATAACAGTAGATAATATACTATACATCTTGGCATAGAAATAGCAGAATAGTTTAATCATATTAAACCTTTCAATTACTGCCTCACAAATGGCTATTTGTTTTTGATGGGTTTCTCATTCAAATAACCCTCGACCTCATAAAATACTAAACCCATACTGCAACTTATGCTTTATTATGCCAGATTTTTCCCATTTTCAGTTTATGCAGTTACCTTGTATCAAGTTTAAAAATAATTCTTTAAAAGAATCAATTTCATGGTGAATGCATCTAGTCAAACAACTCATTTAAACAACATCTTACTCGTGTGTAGCAGACCGTTTTACAAGTAACTGAGAGTTTTACAAGCCTGTGTTTCAGACAGGATAATTGGTTGTTTCTCATATGTGAGCTTGAAATTTAAACTTGTTAGCTTCAATATACAGAACCTTTCCTGGCTTGGTTAGGAGTATTCAGTTAAGGTCTTTTTAGCTGTAGACATATGTAATAATTCGTTATCAAGAAGTGGTAAAATGGTACCAATTTTGAATATGTTCTGTAAAAGCTAGTGGTTAAAACCTTTTCCTTTGTCACTAGTAGTCAGCAAACTTAGCCTATGTAAAGTAAACTCAATTAGGAATTGCAAATGTGCAGATTTCTGACTTATGTAGAGCGCCAGAACCTCAGAATTTAAAGAGGTGATTTTGCTTCTATTAGACCTCAATTTTGAATAGATGGGTTGCTCTCTAAGGTAAGTTGAGAATGCTTAGAAAAGTCTGTTGCATTAAGATATTTTAGTCAAATTATATTAATCTTCTCATCCTCATAAAAATTTAGTGCCAGCTATACATTTGATATATTTGATTTCATTTTCACTGCAGTGCTTACCCCAGGTGTAACACTAGGGCCTGTTGGTAAATTGGCAAGTCACATCCAAAGGTGGAGGAAAGGAGCTGCCAGCTTGCAAAAGCCAGGTTTCCCTTTCTGCTAGAATCACTGGACAAGCACCTGGTTTTGTTTTTCATTGGTACAGTCATGATACTTGGGGTGTTACTAGGACATAGCACCTGCCTCCAGGTGCTTTTCTTCAGAAATAATCTGGCTTCTCAATGACTTTAAAAGATTTTCCACAGCTGGCACATACAAAAGAAAGCCTTAATTCACCTAAAATAACAACAGTTTCATTCCAAAACCTGTTTTATGCTCCTTCAATATTATTTTCAGTAGCTATTCTTTAAGACCTTAAATTTTACAGATGCTGTCAGTCAGAGTTTGGCCATTCTTTGGAGAGATGAGAGGGACATTTTATAAGGACATGTGGTGATAGGACAAGAGGGAATGGCTTTCAAGTGAAAGAGAGAAGGTTTAGATTAGGTATGGAGAAGAAATGCTTTACTGTGGGCAAGGTAAGCATTTGAACAGATTGCCCTGAGAAGCCATGGATGCCCCATCCCAAGAAGTGTTCAGGGTGGGATGGGACTTTGAGCAACCTGGTGTATTGGAAGGTGTCTCAGCTATGGCAGTGAGGTTGAAATAGGGTGATCTTTGAGGTTCCTTCCAACCCAAGCCATTTTATGGTACCTTGGAGCTGTTTTGAATTTTTTATGTCAAGGTTGATATCCTTCCTGAGGTATCGATGTCTCTCTCTTCTTTCTTGTATACACAACTCTTGATCATTTAATCTCTTTCCTTGAAGTTTGGATCAATATAATGTGGGAAGTGATCTCTCGATGCAGTAAAGAAAAACACTCATCACTCATTCTCTTACCCCTTCTCATGGAATATTTTTACTAAAAAGGCTTTTCAGAAAGGTAGAATTCCCTGCTGCAACCTATGCTAATGGAAGGAATAGCTCTGGCACTTAAAAAACAGAGAGAATCTTTACCTTTAAGTTCAAGAGTCAAAATAACAATAATCTTATTCAGCATCTCATTGCATTCACCCATCTCCACAAATCCATCTGGTCATCCATGTCTTTTCCAGCACCACTGCTGCAAATCTCTATGCACAGGTGTTTGCTAATATTATTTCCCATTTACTTGACTTAAAACATCCTGTCTTGCTGTAAAGTGCTCACTTTTTTCTTCCATATCTATGATTGCTCATGCATTTCTTATCATTTTAGGGTTAGTGGCAGATTTGCTTTGCACATGGATGTTCTGCTGTGTACAGGACTGTGTCTGAATTAAGCTGTGTAATTTTTCTCTTGGTATCCTTGTGCGTTATGAAGAAATCTGAAAGCAGTGAGGTGGCCTTACTCAAGCAAACCCTGGTCAGAAAACCTGGAGGGGTTCTGCCGAAATTCTAGGTGGAGGGTTAAAAAGTATCAAGAAATAGATCAGTCCGGAGCTGCCTGGAATAGTAGTTTTAAGTGGTGGCTTGCTGTGGGTTTTGAGGCATTCATCTTCTCAGAGACATGGATCTAGAAAACACAAAGTACATTGCATCCTCTAACCACAGGGCAGAAAGAAATCCTCAGAAAGAGGTTCCACAGATCTTGGTGCTGGAGCAGCTGGGAGGCTCACAGAGCCTGTCACATTCTGACAGCCAGGAACTGAACCTGGCAGTGGCTTGGTCTCTGGGAACAATTTTTACTTAACAAGTATTTTAGGTTAACTTTTTCAAATGGATTTATTACACGGTTTTTGCTTTTGAACAAGAAATGGTTAATTGCAGTTAGTTCAGGGCTTCCATTGCCTCTATGCAGACTTTGTATAAGAAATAGTTTTCCCATTGGCAAAAACCTCCCTGAAGGGAGGTTGGAACCCTCCTACACTAATATGTTGTGCTCTGTAACTGGTAAGGAGCAACGGAAAAAGGCACAGCTACTGTCTGTGTCTGCTTGTGGTAGCACACACCTCACAGAACCACAGCTGCTGCTGAGTGACTTTTTCTTTTGTGCTCCATCTGACTGTTAACTTGGAACAGTGTCAGCAGTGTGAATCTGAGGAGCCAACCACAAAGCCCTTAGAAATCCTGCTCTTTGCTGCTGATACAAGGGTACATGTCCATACAGTGTTTTGGTGCTTTGCAGACGCGGGCACAGTATACAGACGTTCTTTATTCAAGTGCTAGATTCGTGTACATGTTCAGGCAAATGCAGATGAATCATTATATGTGCACTTCTCCAGAAAATACTGCTTATCTGCTATCGGAACAGAAAACATGCTATTTGCAGAAAGGATGTCATAATAACGATTGATCTTTGGACTTCTCATTACTCTAAAGGTTATTTTGATATTCAACATCACAGGTAAACTTTTTTGGGTCGGGGAGGGAAAAATCTCAGTACTTGTGTCTCAATGTTGTTACTAGTTCAAACCACAATCTGTAGATAAAACTAGCATATTTTGCTGCTGAAATCAGCATACTCTGTCAGTTGTTTTATATTCTGAAGTAAACCATGAGTACCTGCAGTCTGTTTAAGAAAAAAGTATGCTACAAAAACTCTAAGTCTCTGAAAGATGTTTCCTACAGGTCTTGAGTGTTGAGTGTCTACTAGTTATTTGAATTCCTTAAGCTATTTAACTGAAGTTATAACAAAAACAAACCTGAGTCAGAGATCGTAGAGAGGAGATGACTGGTGGTATAGTAAAATCTTTCAGTAGATTTCCTGTCAAATTATCTTTGGATATGTTCCATTCTATACTTTTTGTTAACAGATTAGAACAACAATAGTAATTTAAATGAGTTATCCTAAGTTTAAATTAATCTTATATTCAATCAGTCATTTTCAATACAGCTTAAGAATATACTAGGATGTGCTGAGAATACACTAAAATAGAAAATTGTCCTTACATACAGTAAATTGGCAATTTTGTGTCTGTGCTCTATGGGGAGGAAGAAGGATATGTGAATTTTAGATGTCCTCCAGATAGCTATCTTTAACCAGGGCTAATTTTCAGCATTACTCTTTAGGATTTTATATTCTAACACTTTATGTGTAAGTACATAACTGTCAGACAGTATCTGTGGCAACCCACAGTACATAATAAAATGTAGTGGTAAGAGAGAAAGCAAAAGGACCAGTAACTTAAAGTGATGTTTGATTTTCAATTCTGAGTATTTCTTTGAAGTAAAATAAAGAATTAAAGTGGCATTAAAGAAAAATATTTTACTATGCTTTCACTGCATGCATTTTTGTACAGTATCCTCTTCTCTGTTCTTGTTTCCCTTATCACTCGAGATGCTCTTTCACTCACTCTAGGGTTGGATAATTGTGAGCCCTTATTTTTTTTTTCTGGTTATATGGTTATATGAATCTTCATCTGGAAGTCTGGTTTTCCCTGTATAGGTATGCTGCTGCTCTTCTCATGTTATTTCAATTTCTTCCAGTTGTAAGAAAAGCACATGCTTATATGAAAGGAATATCCTGGGTGAATGAGACATGGAAGGCAAAGTATAGGTCTATATTTTTGGCAGCTACACGGTTTACTATTTCTTTTTTACAAAATAATAGAATCTAACAAAAAAAATCTAATGCGCTGTAGTGCACTGTTGTGTAACACAAAGAGTGTGTGCAAAGAGTTGATGGATCCTAGTAGCTTCTCAAAGCCTATCTTTGCTTCCATCCACATACAAATCTCAGTGGTACTTCTACAACCTCTGCAATTTTCTGTCCTCACTCTCATCCATCTCATCCATCTTTATTTTTGTAACATGACTCTGTCTATCTGTAAAAAAACCACCCCAACTACTCTGTTTTAAAAACCTTCCAGCTCTTTAGCTCACTCCCCCTTTTTCTTGTCTCCTGCTTGCATTTGCCAGTACTCTGTGCTCTCTGGAATAGTGTGGCTCTGTGGATTTGTCAGGCATCCTATTTCTTCATTCTGAATAGTTAGTTATCTTCTTTAAAATACATTTCTTTCAACTATCACTTGTAATCTGAAAAGTGTTGTGACTTGTGGCCACTGGAGATAACAAGGATGGAAACATGCACAAAGCACTGTGTACATTACTTTAAGTGACTGTATTCCCCTTTGTAAAGACTTAGAAGCCAAAAATATCATCCAGCTCTCTTACAAAGCTGAGTTGGATGTGTTTCAGGTAGTCTTTTATAAAAGGCAAAATCAAAAAAAAAAAAAATTGGAAAGCTGTACAAACTAGAAATACCAATTTGTAAAGCATTCACCACTACTTTTGAGATGTACTAAAAAGCCTCTGATGGTTTTGTAATCTTGTCTAGAGAAATTGCTTACCCTGCTATGACACAGAAATGCTGAAGAAGACAGACTTATTTTTTCTTTTGATTTTACTTCAACAGGTTATAGTTTAAAGTTAAAAAAAAGGCAGCTCAATTACATAAATCTGATTATCATATGTACTTAATGGACTCATTGCAAATTTTTAACATTGTGCATACAGACTTTGGATTCCTTGGTACATTAAAGTCAGTGAGCAGTGAAATGTATATCCTCAAAGAGCTAGAATATAAAAGCATTTCTGTTGCTGATAGTGTTGTTGGACCTCAGCTGGCATTCCTGGGAGTAGCCCTGTGCATAGGTTGCTCCAGACCACAGCACATCACCATCCCATCTCATCATCTGAGGCACTTTCATTCCCCTCCCTGTTGTGTAAGAGATATTGCATATGGAATCAATAAACATGTGGTACAGGTGCTTTAGGAGGAGTGCTTATGATGCATAGGTGCATTACAAGGATCCCTCTAGACAAGGATGAGATCACTGTTAAGAAGAAGCATACGAGCAGGCCTACGTGAAGTATCTTTTTAGGAGAAGTGAAGTGTCTCTGTAGGATGAATAAATATTACAAAACTTTGGCTGAGAGTTGTGCATGTTACAGCTGCTCTGGTCAGACAGGAGGTCCTTTTTAGCCAAGTGGACTGTCAGATAAGGAGCTTTCTAGCATATTTTTCAGGAAAAGCATGGACGTGTAAACTCCTGTATGACAGTAGATTAAACGAGTTGATTTAAGATTAAGTGGCTATCAGTCCACTCCACACAATCCTATAAATCACTGTACTCAGAAAAGAACTAGCAGAAAAGTTCATGTAGCAGCTCATGAGGCTGTGCAGTTTGTAGTAGAGCACACCAACATAAGCTCCAGTGGATTTCAATTTACTTTTTAGCATCAGTGGTGATTTAAGTAATGAGTTCTACTCTATGGTTAGTAGGTCAACATTTGTGGTTTCTATTTAATTTGCCAGAATTTCCTTTCTTTTGTTTTCTCTTTTCTTTTTTTAGACATGACTTCTTTTACCTCTAATGCCATCCTTTTCCTTACTGCAATTGGTGAAAGCTTTTTTTGTTTATTTTAAAGTCGTCTGAAGCAGTATAAATATACTCTGAGCCTCTAATTATGGTATTTTTTTTCTGTGCCACCTGCAAGCATTTTACTTTTTTAGCTGCATAGTTAATTTTCTTTAAGTTACAAATTTTATGTAGTTTCCCTTTTTAAAACTTATTGCTATGTAAAGTAGAGTACTCTTGGCTTTTTCTCTTCTCCAAATATATTGAATTTGCACAAGAATTGTTATAAGCAGCTTGTCTGTTGTTTGTTGAGACAGCAAGCAAAATTCCCTCTCTCTCCTGCGTCTTCTAAATGGTTGTTCCAAAAAGCAGATTTTTATGATGTCTGAAAAGATATTATCAGCATCACAGCTCAGTGAAACTTTCACAGCGTTAATATGGGCTACTCTGGTCTCCCCATTATTACTTTGTTTCTTCTCCATGCAGATTTGGAATGGACGAATGAACCATGTCTTATGGTTAATACATGGATTCAGCAAATTAGATTATTTTAGTTCAATTCATACCTTCATCAGTCACCCTTTTGCAGTAACAATTGGTAAATCCTGTGAAAGCCTTTCGAAAATTTTGTCTGGTGGGGACGTTGACAAGACCAGGCAGCCTTTGATTGGATATAATACACATGTTTTGTTACAATTTTTTTGTCCCAGTAAAATTTTTCAATAAAACAGCAATGAATGAAAAAATATTTTATTCATTAAGTTCTCTGTTTACCAGCCTGGTAATGTAAGTGACTATCTGAATTTTGTATTTGTTTACAACAGATTAGTCGCAGTGGGCTGGAAGCTTTTCTATGTTGATGAAATTTGGTAGTATAATTTTGAATTTGAATGAAAAATAATGCTTTCAATCAGCTTTTTTTCATGTTGAATAATAGAGATTACTCTTCTCATGTATTAGAACATCTAAGTTTTCCTATAGATCTTATGTTCACATGGGTGGTGAACTGAATAGATGATGAAGTTCATTAATAGAACATAGAAAAGCTTTCAGCAGAGCCTGGTTACTCAGCTTACGTATATCAATTTAGTAACATCAGTTCCACACTGCTATGATAATTTACACCAGCTGAGGTTCTGGGCACTGATCCTTTTTATTGTGTCTTGACTTTTCTAGCACGTAGGCTAAGCAACATTTGATAACCATATGTTTAGTGTATTGTGCCAGTAGAATAGGACTTAGAAGGTGGAGTGTGGGAAGAGTGGGAATTGCAAACAAGTATTGTTAGATTTTACTGACTTCAGAATGTGGCATAAATACAATGTCAGGTTCTCTATAAAACAAGGCCGCCATGTGGAGTGTGGAGTCAAGACATACAGTGATATCCTGTAAAAATTAGTAAAGAAATCTTAAAATTAGATTTAATTGGATGTATTTTCTTCTAAATTTATATCTTTAAAAATTTAGTAATCTCAAAGTAAAGTTTTGAAAATGCAAACCCAGTATGTAAATGTGCATCTGATGCATCAGACTTCTGAAACATGTTTGAGTCTTTATATTTTACTTCAGCATCCATGAACAGGCAGAAAGCTTTTCACTGTGGGAAGACAGAAGAGTTTCTCTTTGGAGCTCACCCCTTTGTGCTAGTGTGATTGAAGGGAGCTGTAAAATAGTAACTGCTGATTATGCAAGAACTACCTAGGTGTGTGAGTATTCTGTGAATTTCAGCTTTCTGTGGACACTTGGGTGATCAGTGTACATCCTCTTAGGAAATCTGCAGGGAATGAGTGTGGATGATGATCAGTGGGGCAGAAAGGAACTACAAAAACAAGCATGGATGGAGAACTGAGTGCATTCCAGTGGAAAACTCAACTGTATAAAAAGAATTGGGCATCTGATTGTGTCAATCTTTTCATGTTTCATCTGTTGCATGTAAAAAATGGTTCTTTTTCAAGTCTAAAAAAAGTACTTGCTTTTAGAACAGAATGACTTCTTCTGAGTTGAAGGGAGAAAAAGTTACAGTAAATTGGAAAATATTTGGGTCTGCAAACTTCTTTCTGGAAGTTTCAAAGTCCAGAAAGCCCACTCTCAAAACTTTGAGGTTTAGCAAACTCCACTGTGGTATGAAGTTTAAATGAGGAAGTTTAGTAACACACCACAAAGTGTCCCTTGGGTTATGAAAAATCACTTCTGTGCTACTTCTGGTTTAGTTAGTTATTAATTGTAAGCCAATTAGTGTTATTTTTCTAGATTAGTATTAGACATGAGTCATTTAGCAGATCTTTTTTTTTTCTTCTGCAGAAGGTATGAATGAAATAACTCTTACTTGTGAATATAAGCAGTTGTGCTTTCATGCCAGTATCAAACCCTCACATTTTAAAAACAACTGCCTAACAAAGACTTTCATTTCAGCATTCATCTAGGACCTATTACTGCAGATACTCTGAACTGTTCCTTAGTGGGAAAAATGAAGACAGCACATCGCTAATTTAGTAACATTTTGATTACACAGATAGAAACAGAAAAAAATACATTTTGATCCACTTTGGGTTATCCAAATAATTTATCTGCAAAATTTGTTTCACTAAATCTGTTGGCATCTGCAGTCACTGAAATATAGCTTAAAGGCATTGTATTTTTCTTGGCTAGAGGCTACCTTGGTAACTTGTGTTGTATATGCCCACAAAGACTCAGTGCTAGTTACTGCCATCATTTCCCTGAGCACATGTTTCTACTTTTAAACCCAAGCGCTGTCCTTACAATGTAATGACCTCCCTTCATTTGGCAGAGCCCTAGTCCAAGAGGCTGTGTAAGGAAGATTGCAGACTGACTTCAGTGAGCTCCAGGGTCTGATGGCAATAGTCTTCCAGTAGAGGGGGTGTGGTGGACATCCTCTGGGTTGTGGGTCTGAAACATCTTAGATTACTCAGCCATATTTGTCAGCTTAACACCAGCGGGCAGCTCTATCCGCTAGCTGCACTGACACCTTGCTTTGTTATCCTTCTGTGCAGCTTTTACTTTCTCCCCTCGTGTGACAGTCAAGGAGGCTGCTGCTGGAACAGGCAATAGAGCTTCCTTACCCTGCTTTTCCAGTACTGTGATCAGTGCCATTAACTCAGTTTAGTAATGGGGGGTAAATTCAAGCTGCTTAAAAAGTTGCAATGCATCCCTTGTAGATAGTAGTAAAGACATAAAATTGTACTAACATGTCAGATACTGGTGAGGCACTGAGATAGCAATGCTAAAAAGTTGGTATGTTGCTATTAAAATACTGGTTTGTTGGAGCCCCATTTATTTCAACTTGTATGTTTTCTAAATTTGTTTTAGGGGAAGTGAATGTCAAGTACCACACTTCATTTTCAAATGTTATTGATAAAATTCTACTTCAATGAAAAGAGATTTAAAATTTTTCACACTGTTGTTTCTGGGTTAGCAGAAATTCTCATCTCAAAACCACCATTTTTCCCCTAATATTTGTTACTTAACATTCTGGTTGAAATTCCTTTCTAAAAACCAAGAAAACCTGCCTGATCATGGCTGTATTTTGAGTTATGTGAGTTGATACAACTCAACTTGTTTTTTTCTGTTAGAATTCATTAATAGGTAAACAAAACTGTTGTTTATCAGTAGACACTATAAGAGCTACACAGAGATGTTGCAGTTTGCATGGGCTTTGAAAGCCTTTTTTTTTTTCTTTCCTCTTTTCATTCCTTCTGCACATGGAGCCTTACACAGTGTGGCTCCAGTTGCCTGTCTAGGGCCTCTACTGCCTACCATGTTGTGAGTAACTGCTGCTGTAATTGTGCTGCATATTTACAGCACGGTCTCTGCTAAAATTAAGAGTATTTTGCAATAATTACAGTGAACAAAAATGGGCAAACTAAGTCAGGACTAAATATTTCTGTTGATATATGGACAGTTGCAGGAACTGAGGGATGTAGTTTTGAATGCAAAAACTAAAATTCTATTGGACGAGTCAAATTGCAGAGCAGACTGTTGGTCACATACCTTCAAAGACTAAAATTTTAATGAAAACAGTGAACTATGGACCAGTATAACCTGCAGGCTGCGTTCTCTTCTAAGAGACATCAAAAACTTCTTTTTGATATTGTACTTTCTATTTTGAAAAGTGATTGGAATATACTACTAAATAAAAATCTTTCCTTCCTCAGTCTTTCTGGGTCTGTATTTGTGTCTTGACAGTGGTTGCAATGTCAGTAATGATTGGAGTTTCTAAGAAACTGCATCATGTTTCATGTATAATACTTACTCTACTGTCTTACTAACATTAGGGTGTTAGTCTTCTATGTTTAATTTTTTAAAAAAACTAGGTAATTTTGAAAGAATTTTAATTTTTATAGGATTTTATTGGTCACAAACAGATGCTGTGCTATAGTTCATATTTGACTGGAATGTTTAGGATCTGTAATTTTTTTATGTTTAATTTGTGAAGTTACAGTAGTATGTATCTTAAGTGTTACCAATAAGATACATACATTTTTAACATTGAAATACAAACACAGTTTCTTATTTACTTTTACTGTTTTGGATATGTTTTTGAGCACATGTTTCATGTGCTTTGCTGTTTGCCTCTCAAGTCAGTACAATTCTTCCTCAGACCTCCCATGCTGTTAAATGTATGGGTACATACAAGCTTCCAAGCACCCCTAAAGAAAACACTTTCAGGTCATGTCATATAACCTGTATTATAAGGGCAGCTCTGGGTAAGATTCTAAAAAATTAATATCCTGATTTTTTTACATGTTTTTATTGGTTTGGTTTTTTAGATGTGAGACAGAGAGTTGTCATAATATAATACATTGGTCTCTCTTTTTTTCTTAATAGATAAAAAAATATTTTGAACTTGAGCCACTTGCACGTGGAAAGCGCTGGATTCTTAAACCCTGCTCCTTGGATGATATGGAGGCAGTAAAAGACAGCTTCTCCCTTCTAATAAACTTGCTAGAAGAGAGTGACTTCGAACCTTCAAGAATGTGAAAGCCAAGAGAAAGAAGAGGTTCCCACGCATCACTGTACCTGCTCACTCTGTCACAGCTTAATTGCAGCGTAGTATCAAGGCTGAGCTGTGATATGTTGTTCATACAGAGTTAATGCAGAATGTCCTTTGGTTAAAATAAATGTTCTGTGAATCAGGTACACAGCTATTTCCAGTAAAGTTGTCTACACTACTGAAGTAGAAAGTCCCTCTTTGTTTACCACTATTTCTGCACACTGCATGTTGCTTTCTTGCACCACGATCATCCTTGGTAGAAAAATTTACATGCACAAAAATAACATAGTCCATAAAGGAAGAATTCCACGTGTTACCTTGAATTTTAAAAATAAGTGATGTCTAAAGAATTTATGAGTCTAATTTAGCTTGTTTGTTGACCTCACATTATGGAAAAGCACAGCCACTGAGAACCTTAATAGGATACCTAAAACACAAGCAGTTTCATGTTAATGCAAAGGTTATTCCTGAGGTTTTATTAAGTGAAAACATAGTTGAGGTAGCGGACTCCACAGGGTAGTTGATTGTCTTCTAAAGTCACTGCAAAACCCTGCCAGAGGCAGTATGGTATTTTGCTGGAAGTTTGCTGAAAAACAAAATTAACAAACAGATGTGCACAGATAACAGTACTTGGGGAAATCAGCTGACATAAACAGGTGATCTAAGTAAAAAGATTTTTAGAAGTATATGAAAGATTTTACAAATATACAGAAGTTGAATAAAGTAATAATTTTCATTGAAAGTAGTTTTCCGTAAGAAAAGTGGAGCAAATATCGGTTAGTTCGTCTGTGGAGGCTTTATTACTAGTTAAAAGTATAAGTGATTTTTAAATACTTCCTTTATCACTCATTCGTAGACTACTACTGTTATTGTAACATTGCCAAGGCATCTATCCAGTAATTAAGGGTCTTCCAGTGTTTGTACTATAAGGTTCTCTTTTCAAGGGGATTATATCTTGTTCTTTCAAACTTCCTCTGGGCTAAATGTTACTTAGAAAGCGAAAAAGTAGTCATTGGAAACAACATTTGTAATACATTTAGAAGAAGTTGATTTGGGTCACGTAACACAGTCCACTTTTCCTCTTTCCTTGTTTTCCCCACTGTAGATTTGCAGTATTTTAGCTACCTTTTGTTGATTTTTTAAAAAACTCATAAACTTATTTTGTCCATTGAAGAAATGTGCCAGGCCACTGGTTGACAGTGACAACAGGGTATGTGCAGATCAGTCACTGGACTGGTGCATGCCTTGAATGCTGTGCCTTGTGCATTCAGCTACCCTTGTGCATGAGTGTCTGCAAACACAAACTCGAATGAGGTGTCATTAGTTCCTCATCAGCTCTGCTTCTGTCTTGAAACACACAATGCCTTGTTTTCAGGGCTTTAAGCAACATCTCTTTCCACTCTGAGCATTTATCTTCTGTTTGAAGTTTATTGTAGTTCCTTACTAGTTTATTTGGGGATAAGAAAATAGTAAACATCAGCTTTTGAAGGCTCATAAAAGCCATTTCTCTATTAATTGTAATTTTGCTCTTTGTTAAACAAAATGTTTCTCATACGTATTTTAGTTTACTTTTCATTTGCCATTAATTTCTTGCATTGCTACCACTGTTGTAACTGCTTCCTATTATCAAAAAGAAGCTGGGAAAACTGGTAAACTCCTTGTTTAATTTTGAGATGGAATAGGCAGGAAGCCTGAAGGGCATGTCCTTGCTTTGTTTTGTGTTCTCTTTCCTGTCAGGTCAATTGTCTCACTGCTAATATCTTGGAAACAACCAAGAACTGGAATTGTTCATTTTAAAGCACAGAGGAGCCCTGCTTTGATTCAGTTCTCTCTGCACACTTTAGTCAGGACCCAGCTGCCCATCAGTTTCTCTTGTGAGGGCTAAGGAGGTTCCCTTCCCTGGATTTAAAGGGGAACTGAATCTAATTTACATTTCCAAACTCCCTAATTGCTGACATGGGCTTAAAGGCTACAGAGTCCCCAGATTTCCACAAGGTCCCTAAATTTCTGTTTTATTTAGGCACAGTAAAAAATAAGCAGGGAGGAGAAGTAGGAGCATTATTTCCAGAGAAAGCAGGCAGTTTGGGAAGGCAAAATGAGGGATTCCAAGCTTTTACTGCTTTTTCATTGGCCATTAGTTAGAAGATGTAAAATAACATTTTTTTACTATTTTCCCCTGCTTTTGTTTAGCTATGGACCAAAAGGTACAGGAAATGAAAATAAGCCCAACTCTATTGAATTCTTGAAACTGTACTTATTTCTACCACCAGTGAGTTTGTCTGGTCCAAAAACTTTACTGGCTCCAAGTTTTGATCATGATCTCCCGGCTATGCACTGTTTGAAGGTGCTACATAACTTACATGGAAATGCCCAAGAAGTCCTTGATAATGTGGTTTTGGAGAATGCCAGTGGCCATTTAGACTAGAACCTTTTGATACTTCAGTGTTTTTTCTTTAGGCAAATGTCAACTGCACAGAAGCAATGATTTTAATTTTCAGAATTATTTTGAGTATGCTCTTTCTTACTAATATAGTGATCATTCCTCATCACAGGTTGAAACAATACCTCATAACTGCTGAAGGCTAAGACCAACACCTAACTTTACTTTGAATGTAGTACTTCTGTGGTTTTGCGTTGTAGATGGACTTAATGGATGTGTACCTTTTAAATGTCTATAAACAACTTCACCTTTTTATGAGGGGATAACAATGTTCATAGCAGCTCATGTCACACTTCCTTGTCTATAGTGTTGTTGAATGCTCTGGCTATGGTAGAATATGTAAGCACCATGCAGTTTTCAGATAACCAATCTTAACTGCTTTGGTTTTTTGTTTGTTTGTTTTAATCTTTCCACATGTGTTTGTCATTTAGGTGGAATAAACTTGGGCACTAGGCTCTACTTTCCATGCAAGTTCATTAAGGAGTGAACATTGTCTTTTTAAAAAAAGATATTGTGCTTTAATGTTCTTTAGCCATCTGTTAAATTACTTTGTGTGTGTGTGTGTGTGTGTGTGCCCACACTGGGCTTCTTCTCAGACCTGTGGCTGTCTGCGGTGTCTCAGCCGTCAGAATGAAAACATTATCAATCAGTATCCAACAACAGCTGGTTTTGACAACCTTCTGTCTGCTGCCTAATGCTTTACAACTCATCAGTAAGGCTTCTTTGTCTGCCCACTCTGAGCTGGTAATTTTAACTGCTTCATGTTGTGTCCTGTACTTGTACTATTGGCATTTGTACGGCTTAAAAGTTAAGTCTTAGTGGGTTTTGATATTCTTTCTTGCTGTATAATGCTCCATGTGTATCTTAGCTTGCCTATTCAAATGCGCTATACGAAAATCTGTGATGTATTATTTCATTTAACTTCTTGCATTTCATTATATTTATAGAAGTTGCAGATTTTTGTACCGTATTACTTAATACAGTTGCCTTTTTGTAATGGCAATTAATTTATATTACAAAAGTTTGTATCTTTACTGTAGTCGAAAGTATTAGTTAACTGCCATATTATCTTGACTTTATACTAAAAATACAGTATCAACAGAAGTTGATCCAATCAAGTGGTCAACTGCTGACATGGGGAACTTGTACTGTTTGTGATTTATACATGATTTCCACTATCAGAAAAAAAAAAAAAAAGAAAGAAAAAGAAAATAAAATAAACACTGTGTAGAACTGACTTGATAAGATTTTGTTTCTTGAGTAAGTAGCCAGTTTGGGAGCATGGCATATTACCTTGATGTGGATTCTTCAAGGTAAATTATTTACTCATAAGTGAAAACAAATACTACTGTATAATTACTGGTACATCATACATAGTTGCAAATTCACATACATATGTATGAAATAGAAACTTCCAAAATCAGCTGATTTCTTCCACAGCAAGATGTTTTTACTCTGGAAGTATATCTGAAAGATATTGCAGATTTATTGGTGAAACAGGGATTGGAATAATCCCTACACAATTGCTCCATAATATTAAACTGAGGGACATGTTTATGCAACTAGAAATTCTTTTTCAATAAATGACACGGCAAAATACATATACAAAACACAAGTTACAGAAGCTGAGCAAAGGAATATATTCTGGGAAAAATAAAAGCTTGCTAAAATGGCTCAATGTTGTCCTGTCAAACACTGTTTGAGTAGAAGGTGCTCTCACAATGCAAGTTGTAACAGCTGATGGAAGAACACCACTGCTAAATCAGACTGGAGATGGTAGTGCAGTTACTGAGGTATGCTTTTCTCATGTCACTGTTTTTTAAATCTGCCTCTTGACCAAGCCTAGGAATGAAATGAAAGATTTGTAAACTGAGAATTCTTTTAAATTGTTTGTTTCATACAAATAGGAACTGAAAACCAGCTAATCATGCCTCATTTGATAGCTCTTAAAAGATTTTTCATTAGCTCATTAGCCCTTTGACCTAATAGTTTAAACAAATAAAAACATCTGTTTGTGTCAGCTGTAGGGTTAGTCATCCAGGGCCCAGGTTAACATGAGGATAAGAGGGAGTCCCATATCCAATATAAAAACAAAAACCAACCTTTTTCAGCATCTGTAGTTGAAAAGGACACCTGAAATCAAGTAGGCTGTACTGAGTTCTGTTAGATGAAGAAACTGAAGAAGATCATTATCCTTTTCAATCCTCTGCCCTCATAAGTGAACTGACTAATTTCCTTGTGTGGGTTTGACTGAATTTTAATTTAAATAGTTCTGATACATTTATTCTTAATTCTAGCTGTTTATAATGTATTTGAGCTTTTATCACAGCTATGTTTAGGGAAACCAAAATAGGCTGTATGTAATCCTTGTTCATTATATATGAATTTCATAGGAAAATGTAATACGTGGTATTCTGGTGGGTGTTAATGGGATATCATGTTCAGCACTTCCATTTATAATGTCTTAAATATAACTTGATTTTTTAATCACCAAGTCTCTCTAGGAAAGGCAGATATGTGAATGTCAATATTGGTACTAACAGTAGTCTGTGGAGCTCCAGTTACCTGTAGCAATAAACTGGAAGAGAACAGAAGTATTCTAATCTTGTCAGGTTTACAGAAAATCCAACTGAAGTAATCAGCAAAAGGCCCAGCACTGGTTTGGGATGATTACAGCAAAAGAGACACTCTTCATCTGAAAATAGCCTGAATTGCATAATATTCTGAGTTGGAAGGAACCCACAACAATCATTGAGTCCAACTCCTGGTCCTGCACAGCACCATCCCCAAGAATGGTGCCATGTGCCTGAGAGCATTGTCCAGAGACTCCTTGAGTTCTGTCTCGTTTGCTTCTGTGACTACATCCCCCAGGAGCCTGCTCCAGTGCTCAAACACCCTCTGGGGGAAGAACCTTTTCCTGATATCCATCCTAAACATGCCCTGACACAACTCCAGGCCATTCCCTCAGGTCCTGACACTGGTCACTGGTCAGAGAAGAGATCAGGGCCTGCCCCTCTGCTTCCCCTCATGAGGACATTGTAGACTGTGATGAAATCTCCCCTCATCTCCTCTTCTCCAGGCTGGTTTTGGTAAAGACCTTATTTGTAATAAAACACAGCTGCAATTAATTTCTAAGCACAGAAACATATCCTCACACATGAAATAAACTATATATATAACTATATAGATGTATTTGAAAACCTGCCCTCTTGCAAGAGGCATGAATTTTACCTAAAAAATGACAACAAATAAAACTAGCCACCACAGTACTTCTTTTTCATCTATCACCTTGCAAAAGTGAAATGCTGTTGTTCATTTTATTACCATGAAATGTAACTATAATTTCTTGCATTTCAGTGTGCACTAGAAAGAATTTGTATGTAGTAAGTAAAAGACAAAAAATCCTTTTGTGGTTTTGCAACTTCCACATATTGAGAGCTGCCATCTTTCTAAGGAAGCATTGAACATTGAAGGACAGGAACTTTGTAACTTTGTTTAAAACAGTGCCAGCTGAAATGCTAAATCATGGAAATCCCAAACAAAAGGTCTGGTGCTGTTCAAATGCATAATCCCAGAGATGGCCGGCAGGAGAGAGGAAATCATGACTTGCATATGAATATTGGAAAATCAAAACAAGTTTAATGGCCAATCACACAGCAAAGTATTTGGTGTTTTCACAATACGACAATCTTGAATTAGAAAGATTGATAGATATTCCAGGATCACAAAGGCATCCCGGAAAAAAATGTAAAGAGTCTAATTTTATAGTAGATTACATTTTGGGCTTGTTAATTTTGACATAGTCCCTTGAAAGAAATAATTCCTGCTGTGCATTAAATTTGGCACTTTAAAAGTCTGATCTATGGAAATTAATCCATTTTGTGTTCTGTTAGCATACACTAAAATAGCATTTTCTGTCTTTTGTCATCTTCTTATTTATTTGAAAGCACATATCCTAGTATTTCCTCAGAGAAAGTTATTCCCAAATTGCTGTATTATTGTGACTTTCAAAGACCCCATTTCTGACAGTATCAAATTTTACTGCTTGTGAAAACAAATACCTGTTTGCAAAACTACATCAGAACTATTTTATTAAAGCATTGCCACATATGGTATTTTTGCAGGACCTGGAGATTCAAGATGTGAATGGGATTGTCACCATTTAAAATTAACACTGATTAACTGCAGCATCTGGAAAACTTTTTTTTCTTTTTTTTTTTTCCTAATAGTGGAATGAAAAATGCAATATCATCCTTTTCTCAATATTTATCTTGCTGCAGAGAAGAAATTAGCACTCATTTTCAGTAACATGAGTTATAACAGCATTTAACAGTCCGTTTTTAATAAGTTTGCCAACTAAGTAGTTGTAATCCTCTCTGGTTTACACATGTGTGTCAGAATTGAAAGAATTTAACTGAATTTCCTTCAATTATTTGAAACTAAGGTTGATTTTTAAAAATGCTAATTGCCTTGTGTAAAATATTTTTTGCATAGTTTGCAGGAGTGTGATTGATGCAGGAAAGTTCACTTTTGCCTTTAAGATATAGAGCATGACCTTTTGGTTACAGTAAATACAGTACTGCAAGTCTGTGAAAGTCATCACATATACTAAAGGTATTGAGACCATTTACCTCACATTCCTTTCTATTAGCTTCCACAATTAACATGATCCACAGCTGAAAAAATAATTCTGGTTGTCAGTGATAAATGGGGCGAAATCGTCAATCACTGAAGTTGACAGTATTATTTTTAAAAGATATTGCAAACAAATGTTTACCCAAAGATAGCAGTATGTTGCTGAGCTTTTTTCTTTGGGGTTCTCTCGTTTCATTCACATGGCATGCTGACTTCAGGGCTCACTCTCAGTCTAAAGAGAGCTTCTTTTCCTTTTCTTGATTTTTTCTTTTTTTAATTTCTGGAGCATTAAGAACATCAAATATCCATGCACCAAGGTCTTTTACCTCTTACCAGGAAAGAGTACGTTCCTGGTAAACTTCTGAGATCTGAGACAGAACATCAGCTCTTTGTTTATTTGTTTTCTTTTCTTAGTATGATGTGCAGACCTGAGATTTCAGTTCAGGCCTGTCTCTGCTGAGAGGTGCTTGTAATATAGGATTCTACTATTATGGGCTATATAAATATCTTGCCTATTTTTAGCACTTGCTTTTGATCTCTGAAGAATTTTAATATCAAGGTCAAATATGGTGGTTCCACATGTAGATGTATTGGTGACATAGACATTTAAGAAAATGTATGCAGTGTTTGTAGATTAGAAATGTTTTGTTTTCTAGGTTCTCAATAAAGAGGACAAATCTTCCATAAAACTGCTGTGGGATGGTAAATTTTCTGTCTGCTTATCAGAGATTCAGAAGGCAGTTTTGCTTTTAGGTTTTGGTTCAGAGCAAATTAAACAGAAACTGTTTTTTCTTTCAAGTGTGGTACTTTATACTATGTGGATACCAGTGATTAGCATGTTCTCAAGCACTTGGTCTGTGAGAGCCATTTTGCATCTAGCCTGATTAAGGCCTGAGGAGGTGTTCACTAGAAGTCAATGTTTCCAGTTAGTGACTGGATCCTTTTAATTTCTGCCTGCTACAACATTTTAAAACCCCTTGATGTTCACACCTCTTTGCACATCTCTCTCCCGTGTCACTCAAGTGTGCCCTTGGAGCGGTTGTTAACACAGATATGGATTTCCCCTGGCACCCAAGGACCAGTTCATTCATGGTTGTCATGAGATACAGTATTCTGTTCTTTCTTCATCAGAGTATGCATGAAACTTCATTTTCTCATCATCTTTTGTGTTTCCATATCTGCTTATTTTGGGTGGGAATTCTGGTTCATGCAATAATTGATCTTTGATGCTGGTTTTACCTTTGATGAAAGCAGGGACTATTACAGGAGGATAGTTCTGAGACTCTCTTTTATGATCAAAATTACAGGTTACAATACAAATAGCTAGAAAATGTAACTGTTAGTTACGTTTAGTAACTGTTGTAGTAAATGTAACTGTTGTAGATGGCTTTGAGTATAACTAAAATGGTGATCAAATGTGCCTTGCTCTAGCTAACTATGCTGAAAGATGATTCTCATTTACTAATGTCAGAATTAAACCAGAAAAAGTTGCCAAAATTAAATAATGTCTGGTTCAGCATAGGAATGCAGAAAGTGAGCCTGGTGAGGTGTGGGCCACCATTCTGAATGGCACTGAGGCCTCAGACACTGAGGCCTCCTCAGGGATGGCCATCTGCCTGAGCCTGTGACCTGCCAGCCATAGGATTTGCCACAGAGCTGACGGGAGGCACTGGTTTGAGGAGGCCTTGGTAGCGGCTCTACCTCACCAGGTAATGCCAACCCATGTCCTCCAGAGCCAGGTGCTGATGACCTGCAGCCACTGCTCCAGGGGAGCTGCTGCTTGCTAGTGGTGCCTTTGCCACGGGGACCTTGCCTGGCTTGTCAGGAGCAGTGTGGAGTTTACAGCCAGGCACCAGCCATGCCTGGCTTACCGAGACAAGCACTTTTCAAGGTGACGAAAGAAATACTGAAATGGGAAAATCACTGCTGGTGGCATGCCTTCACACCTGTCATGCTGTATTACAGTCTCAGTCTTTGATTATTGGTCCCATAAAGGTGTCATTTTCTTCATGTTATTAAAGCAATTACCGTTATTATACTTAATTTGTCCTTTCCGAAGGGAGCAAGAATAAATGAGGGAGGATTTGCATACAAATTGAGCCTGATGTGGGGGGAAATTGCAGCAGGTGGTGCGGCTGAGAGGAGATGTTATACAGGAGCGTGGCCGGAGCTGCCCTCCTCCGCAGCCCTGTGCTGGTGACCCTTTGAGGAATGTCTCACAACTGTCTGGTGGATTCATTTGAATGAGGGACAGTTTGGCTCACTGTCATCCTGGGCAGATCAAAGCCTGTGCCTTGGCAGGCTGCATGGACAGAGGAGGCATGTGAAAGGTCTCCCCACCCCCAGGGCAAGTCCTTTTTCCTGGCACTGCTCAACCCTCCCCATGTTTCTCTTGCAGGGACCTGCCCCATTCCCATGCATCCTGTCTCAGGCGACCATGAATCACTACCATAAATAACAAAGATGCTAATTTTTGGAGTGCAACTCTATGAACTTCTTCAAAAAGCATTTTTGACTGTAATCTGTTCCATCAGAAACCTGTTTTATCTCTTCATCTACATCTGTTACTCAGTACTAATCCTCATACTACCCCCTCTCAAGCATTCCCCTTGCATACAAGGTTTTCAAAAGCAAGCACTTTCCAATACGTTTCTGCATTCTTAGTGAAAACAAACAAACTAACAAATAAACCTAGATGTCAGGATGTTCAGATAACATAAAATGTGTTTTTATTTAATGTGAAGAGATACAAGAAAAAAGACATGTTGACCTCCCTCCAGTAAATTTTTTCAAGAACATTGCAAAATACATGTAAACTCCCTTGGCCTATTGAACCTTTCCAGATGCATCACTCTCCTGGGTAGTTAGACAGATGTAGAGTCAAGTGGGAGTGCAGATAAGCATGTTGGATACCACCACTGAACTGAAGTATGTAGACCTCCATATGGTAAGGTAAATGCCATCATTTTTTTCTCCATTTTAAAGTTTCCTACGAGTAAACTTAAGCCGTATCTGTTGTTACAGAACAAAGGAAAAATCTTGTCTACATGCGTTTTGTAAAATATCTCTTTCATGTAATCATTTATGGGCTGTGATAGCTGGAGTACATAAATTGTTTCAATATTTACTTCTCCTTCAGAATTGCTTGGATTTTTCTTCACCTGTCAAAATGACTTGCTTCTATTGAGCAGCGTCTATATTCTGCATTTCTATATTCTGTGGTTACTTTAAGGCTACAGTATATCATATTCAGGTTCTTGAACTAAAAGTTATAGAAAATTCAGAGAGAAAAATATTACCAAAGTAAGTAATTTAAAGAGTACTGTAGGAAAAATCCTTGTATATGAAAAAATATGTTGAAAACCAATAAAAAATATTACACTGATATTTCAAAGGAGGCAAATATGAGATTCTGTTACCAGAACTGCTTTAGTGTCAGATATGCATAACTATAATTAACTTTATTTTGAAATTTTGTCATCTATCCTCATTTCTCTGTATGTCTTTGCTCCACACCTTTCCAAACTGCGTATGGTGTGGTTTTGATGCCCAGTAAAATTCCCTGTCCTCCTGCAGTTGTCCCAGATGTCAAAATTAGGTCATGACTGGCCTACCTTCATGCTAAAGCAGTTTGTCAACTCTTTTATGGGGACTTACAGCTCCCTGTGGTGCTGATGGTCTCACAAACCATTGGGATTATACCTTTTTCCCTCCATCTGTGAATTCACTGCATATCTGCAGCATTTACACAGCATGGAATGAGTGTCCAGTGGATGAAAAGTCTTCAATGAATGAAAAGACAGGACAAAAATATTTGGAGCAAGAGAGCATTTCCTTAGCAGAGAATGAGTGCAGGGTGAATTGAGCAAATCTGTGTTACCTGACTAGAGGGTATGATGAGTATCACCTTCCCTCACACAGGATAAATGTAGTTCAGAAGCAGAGGCTTAGTTTATTGGTCCATCACCTTCAAAACACCCTTGGTCATGGTATCATGGATGTGGGTCTCGAGGATCAAGGTAGAAGAGGCAGATTTTTTCTCTCTGACTGGCCAGGTCACTCTCTATGCCTTTTTTGCTAGGACAGGCAGGTTTACTTTATTTTTTTTCCATCTCAAGGCCATCAGGTAGTTCCCTGAATTGGTGGGTCTGGTGCCTGCCCAGAAACCACCTGGTTCAGAACACTGATCCTCACCTTACCTATTCAGCTAAAAGCATAGAAAGCAACTAAACTTTTCTAGATTTGTTGCTTCATTTCTTGGTCTTCAAGATCCTGAATAAGGCCCCAGCATCCAAAGGATTTGATTCCTTCTTCTCATCCAGCACAGTAACGATGAGGCTTGGGAATGCCTTGGGCAGTGACTTGGCTGCAGACAACACCTTCTCCATGGAAGGTGGTGTGCGTGGCGCAGCTCAGCACAGAGGCTGCCTAACAGCACAGCTTAGCCCCCTTAACAGTATGGCACAATGCCATGGCACATCTGCTCAGACCATTGCCAGAAAACATCTCAAAATAATTCTGGGAAGTATTTTCTTAATTGATTGTTTATTTCAGATTGTCTCTCCCCATCTCAAGCAATTGAAATCTTGCTGGGAGAAAGGGCAGTTTTGAAAATTTTACATACAACTTAGTGTGGAGAGTGGTAAGGATGTAGCACTGTCCTTCAAGGATGCCAGTTTTGTCTGGAGCCTTCCACAGAATCTCCATTGTCTGTTGGATATGAACTGAGACCAGCTGTGCTGCTGACATTCAGACCATCAGCACATGAGCAGTTGTTTACAGGTGTAGGTAATAGTTTGAAGCATGCATATTTTCAGACAGCAGGTGCTGCATGACCTGTAGCTATCTGGCAATCCAGACAGAACAACAGTTAAAACAGATGAATTTGTGTCAATATTTGCCTGTTTTTATCTAGGTTTCATGGACTGCCTTTGAATGTCTGTCTGGGCAGCTAACTAGCTGTTAGCTCTCTAGGGAAGATGTTTTGTCTGATATAGTGGTCTGTTTCTATCAGTTCTCTTTCTCACATCAATATTTAATCAGTGCCATAGTTTTGTGTTGTTAGAACATCCTAACTTAGCATCATTATTCTAACTATAGCTCTGTCTCCTTTGTTATTCAAATAGCTTTACAAGCCCACGGCATTAAGCCTCACTCCATTCTTTACAAAAGTGAGGATTTTTTTTCTTCCACTTGGCAGAGAGAGAGATCAAATGCAGAATATTTTTGACCTAAAGATCAACTGAACTCTGAAGCAGGGCTGGTGCTTGAGCATAGGCTCTCACTGCAGTGCTTTCCCTATGCAACTAAGGCCTCCCACAGATGAGACCAGCAAAGCAAGTTTGTAATCCTTTCATGTTAAGCTTCCTAAGGCATTTTTACTTTGGTAACTCCATGAAATTTGTCTGGTAACAAGGTGCTCTATTTCACTGATCACAGTTAGCATGCTGAGGACTCTCTTGCACCTTGCAAACAGTTATGACTCTCTCCTCTGCAGCTGTTCTGCAGGGGAGACAAGGTTGTGTCCCTAGCATGGCCTGAGTTTTGGTTTTGTCAGAGAGGCCTTTGGGAAAAATCTGTGTTTTGCATTGCAGTAATATGGTTTTAGGTAGGCAGTGTGTATACAACGGTGTAATTTCACCTGGTACAGGCATTGCATATTTACATCTTGGGTCACATTATGAAGATGGTTGAATGATGGTTTTCATGAAAGAATAATTTTAAAGAGTCTTTTGTCTAAACATTTCTTAGACTTATCTTTTTATGTGGTCTGCACAAGAAAGGATCTGTTGGATGTAGTTAATTTATTTCAGCTGTAGCTAGACATTCACATATATCTTTTAACCATGAGAAGCCAAACCCAGTTAGCCATAAAGAAAGGATATCTGTTCACAGTTTGGAATCCGTTCTATTACCTATTTCAAACCCTCGCTATTGGATTGATGGACAGTTATTTAAATATGTCATTTGGTTTTGCTATAATTCAATGAAGTATTTTCTAATTTTGAGGAAAAGTTCAAAATTATTCTATTTAAACTGAATTGTGCTATTTGGCTATGTCAGCCTCAAATATTTTGAACTATGTAAAATAGTTTACAATTTTATTGAAAAAATAGGGAAAGAAATGAAAATTTTCTTTAAATTGAAGTTATGTATGATTAAGCAACTTATTTTCAAATGAAAATATACTTGTAAATTTGATGTGCCATGATATTACATCTCTTCTGAACATGATATATCCATCTGTACAGTTATCCCTGACTCACCAGAGCTGAATGGCAATTGAACACTGTTGAACAGTGAGTCACCAGTGCCACTTCTTGCAACCCATACTTGGTTTTTCACTAGGTCTGTTCCTATCTACTACTCTTCATGGTCTGAAAGGACTGCATGCAGATATATCGCAGCAAATGCTTGTTTTAGGTACATGTGGAGAGAGAATATGCCTTATTTCATTCTTGTTCCCCTCTGGAGGAGTTTTCTCCATACTACTTCATACAAGGTTAAGTTCCATCCATCTTGTTTTCACTAAGGCTTTCCAATGAAATGCTTTGGGATGACTAACACTCAGGTGAACCTGCAGTCTCCATCTGGTTTCTTTGGTCGTGACTTTGTGAGGAGAAGTTTATTTCTGCCCTTACTCCTCATCTTCAGCCCCTGGTGTTAGCACCAGTGCCACAGCCTCAGTTTCCACTATGGCAATGTAGAGCAGCAGCACTGGGAACCAGAAGTTTGCACTGACCAGTCTATTCCTTTCTCAGGAAAAACAAAACAGTCTAAATAATCTACCACACTCTGAAGTGGTATAAAGTTTCATCTTACTTCACAGTTTTCAAGATAAAATAAACTGGTTTCCTGCTTAACTTTAGCTTTCTTGTAAATCTTCTAACAGTCATCAATCTTTTACAGCTCGCACACGCCAGGTCAGCAAGCGCAGTAACAGAGGCTCACCAAAATGAGATAAGTTACTGCAGATTCTAAACATGTGGCACAGTTTTTGTGCTGTATCATTTCAATTTTGTGATGTTATCTTTTCAATTAAGAGGTTGCCGTTTCTTTTGTTCATGGAGACAAAAGCAACAAAGCAAACATATAACAGGCATTCCCTGGTTTGCAGTATTGAAATAGATGAAATAGATGAAACGTTTCATTATCTTGACTGTGTCAGTGCACTCAAGTTGGATAAATTAAGAGTCCTCTGACCCTAAGTAAAGGTATATGAAATGCCTTCTTCAAGTATATTGAATATGAACCAACTCTATTTTTAAGAGATTGTATCTAGTATGTCTGTATTCAGTCCTGTTTCCTCCCCCACATCCCCCTGCTGCCTTTCCTTGTTAATTCATTTAAACAGGGTTTCTTTCTGCTCAATTTGCATTCAAATGGCTGTCAGGGGAATTTATGGAAATAATATAAGTGCTTTTATCATTGTGTATTTAGTCACATGTGCTAATTTTCAAAAGATGAACTTGTCTAGTGTCTTAGCAAAAGAAAGAGTCAAGCACCAACCTTTACAAGGCTACAAAGCCATGAACTCCCAGACCAGCATCCCAATTAATGATTTTTTGGCTCGGCTGATATCTCTTTGTCTGTTATTTTAGATGGCCCATCTTAGCCCTTTTCTGGCAGACACTTTTTTCTTCGTCTTCCTCTTTTGCAATGGAGGTAGCACCAGCTACCCATCTCGAGATCCAGCACACACTGGAATCCCTTTCTTCTTTGTCTTCAGCAGTAAAATACATGTTTACTGAGTTTTGGAAATCTCACTTTGTGTGCTGGTTTTTTTTCCTGAATTGGTGTTTGAGCAGTTGTGGGGCACATCTCACAATTAACAGTAAGGCTAAGAAAGTAAGAAAAGGCCACCATGAAACACCAGTGTGTAACTCTGTGGATTGATTCTCTGAAAGCTGAGCCTGACCCCTCCTTTTCTCAAAGTCACAGTCAGCAGGTTCCCCAACCCTCGGTGTATTTGGTAATAGTTTCAGCAAATTCACAGCCAAGACAAACTTAATTTTGACCAAACCTGACATCGCTGGCTTATAAAATTGAGCATGTAGTTATACCTTAGGCAACATAAGATACTTTTCGGTCTGGCTCATTTAAGACCCAAGTAACTTGTTCTTTTTGGCCCTTGATGACAAATGCTTCCTCCTCTGGCTTCTTGAAAATCGGAATAATCAGTACAGAAAAACACTTCCATAAAGAATGTAAATTGTTAATGAAAATAGTTGGTGACAGAAGTATGGTAGCTTTTCAGACAAAATGGTAGACATTTATATTTTAGGTGGACCATTAAGCTGTCTCAGTGGCAGATTATCCACTTTACTTTCACATATTTTCTAGAAGAAAGGGAGGAATTGTGTAAACATGAAAAATTATATATTTCAATCCTTTCAGTCAAGTGAGTTTTAGATAATTTTTGTTACTCTGCCCTTCTTATTTAAAAAGCATATAATTTATATAATGCCAAAAAAGAGGCCTCATTCATTAAGTGAGTGTGAGTTACTGATTTAATTATGAAATTCCTGAAATGGTGAAGGGTCAAGGGGAGACTGACAGAAGTTTTCAAATCTGTAGCTCAAGAAAAGTAATGTCATGTCCAAGTATATTTAGTGAATGATAATGCAAACCACAGACAAATACAGAGGAGAGGAGAGAATAAATTCCCTGGCTCAAGCTGGGAATGTATTGAATGCTTAGGGCCAGAGAAACAATAATTTAGAGGGGAGTATTTCCCTGGATTCTGCACTACTAATAAATCATTGCTGGTCATGCAATTTTTAGTGGTCCCCACAATGATTACATTTTGCATACACTGGTCACACTTCAAGCCTACATACTGTCCTTTGTTCTGCTCTCTGCATTACTAATGCCCCAGGTGCTCTCAGGTGCTGAGGAACAAAGTTTTTGTATAAAAAGGAAAAAGTCTTTATGCAACACACTCACACATACATACACCACACATCAGGTCCAAGGAAAATATTATTTATGATACAAGTTTTTCAGAATTGCCATTAGGAATTAGAAAAAGATTTTGTAAAATAGGTATAAATCTTAAAATTTAAATTAAATTTGATCTCTGAGCATATTTTCCTTGTAGAGAGGACAAGACAGACTGGCAGCAAAACCTGCCAGTCTGTCTCAGATGGGGTGAGTATGAGTTGCCTTGTGTTCATAAATGACTTAAAATTCTTTGAAGGTCAGTTACTAAGGGGAAAGTATCATCTATCTGACTTGCAGTATGCAATGTCGTCAACTTAAGGAATTGTGACTCCTTGGGGTGTGAACAGAGGTACAGAATATGCCGCAGTAAACTGGGGGAACAGACTCTGGAGGTGGGTGCTGAGCCATAAATTGCACAAAGCCTGCAACATTATGGAGGAAGGAATGAGTACAGCTCACTCATTTTTTTCCAGGGAAAGAGTATATGCATATTCCAAGGCACTGGAAGAGCATTCACTAATGCATGCATGGACGTTTGAAAAGACTGTTGGGTCTGAAAACACTTCTTCCAGAAAGGACAAAAAGTCAAAATACCCGATGCCTATCAGGTCAAGAACTTACCCAAGATTAATTGGTGGAGAGTTTCAAAAAGATCCTTATGAACATCTGTGGAGGACACAGAGTGCTTTCTGGAAGGCAGAGTTGTTCCTCCATCCCTGTGGAGCTGGTGCAAGGACAGCCCAGAGACTGCAGATGAAAATCCTGGCACCAAGCAGCAAGAGCCTGCTGAGAGGAACAGTGAACCAGCCGCCAAACTCCAGCAGTGATGGAGAAAACTTTCTGCCGACTACAGAAGACTCTGCCAGGTGTGCTGCTACCTGGGAAGCCACTGGGTTGACTGGACCAAAGCCTGGAAGCAAGGTTTGATCTTTGTTTGAAAATCCACCAAAATAAAATGTCAAAACACATCTATTGCAGAGCTGTGCTTACTTAGGTGTTGTCACGGTATTGAAGAACTAATACTAATTAAAGCATTAGTAGAGCAAATCACAAATCAAAGCTGGGATTTAAGTTTGTCTTTTAAGGAGCTCACTAATGTGAGTGAACTAGAGTTTCTTCCAGGCCGAAGATATGTAGCGACAGAAAGAGCAACAGGGCTACTGACAGCAGAAAACAAAAGATGGGGATAGTAAAAGTGCAGAATGTTTCCAAGCTGAATTGGCTAGGTGCAAATCTATAAGGAACTGAGAGGAGGACAGGAAGTGACCTTCTAAGTTAGAAATGTGTGAGTACAGAGCAACTTCTCTGCCTTTGAGTGAAATGTCCAGCCTGTGGGTTTCTTCAATACAGATAAAACTGGACTGAAGATTACACCAGCCCACAATCATGCTGTTTGTCCCCTGGTCATGTGCAGCAGCAACCTGGTCCTACACTAAGATCCAATTTTGTTACAACTTCCAACATGATGTGTTTAGTTGAAATAAACTAAAAACGAATTGCTTAGATGAAGCTCAAAATGCTTTTCTTCATAGAAGAAAACCTCAGCTGCATCAACTAATAAAGTCAAGTGGAAGATATAACCTATTTGGGCATCTCAGTGTTAACTTTCTCCCTTGACAACACCCATTTCAGAAACATTGAACTATTTACTGTCTCTGAAACATCTGGACTTTCTACTTGTTTCATAAGTCTCTAACAAAAAATATCTACACATCATCCATCAATCCACAGCCACATTCTTTTCTCACCCTATCATGATTAGATTCTTTGGGAGGTTTTAGGGGTTTTTTTTCCTAATGCTTTTCTCCCAGTTTTTCTTGGACATCCTTGTAGTAATTATTAATGGGCTCGATATATGCTCACTTTGAGCCATCAGAAACTAAACTAGTTTGTTATATAAGCTAGAGAAATGGGGACTTTTTGGGACCTGGCCTCTTTCCTTAGCCACAACTGTCCCATTCTGGCAAAACTAAGACAGACTTCAAATCACTGTTTGGAGAAAGTCCACCTCCTGTTAAGATGTGGAGAGCAGTGGTGCGGTGTTTTGTCCAAGATACTTTTTTGGTAGGAACATCCAGTGCTCTAAGTGAATGGAAACACCTAAATCACCCCTCTGTAAAGAAGAGAGCTCCTTTCTCCACACTAAACTGTTACTTTGTGGAAGAAAAAGTGTAGCCTCTGTGGAAGCCCCTCTCAAAGAACTGTGCCAGTAGTGTAAGCAGTCATTGCTAATCTTAGCTACATCTATTGTGATATTAAAGAGAATTGCATATCCTATTGTGGAAGTGCCATTTTCCTTCCACTTTAAAAGTCATGGCTGGGGAATCTGCCCACCCATGGGCACTGGGGAAGGTTTCTTGCAGGAGGATGAGGACAGCATGCCACCAGTGACTTTAAGCAGAGGCCGAGCCCCTCTGGCCAGCACATATTCCTCCGCAGTTTATGCTGCTGAACGCTTTGCCTTTCTCCTTCTCTTTTGCACCAGTGTCCTTTTTCCACATTACTCTTCAGCCAGACAAGTCCCCTGACCCAACTCAGCGTGCAATTGCATATGTGCAATCAGTGCAAGACACTTGTAAAATTAGTTAGCTGTGAAAGTGCTGAGCTGAGACAGCAGGGAAGCCAGGAATCTGGCTGAGCCCATCGGGGCTCAGTTTCTGGTGGGCGAGCAGCCCCTCAGGGCGGCCAGCTTGCTGCCAGGTAATGGGAGGAGCCGGCTGATAGCAGAGCCTTGCGTGGGGATTGTTTCATCTGTCAGGCTGCCAGGGGATACACAACAATTGCAATCTCCACTGCTCCTCCCTGCCACGAAGATTAGGGGAGTTAGTCATGTGGAGCTATGAGACTGATAGGAGAGATGATAACAATGCACAAACATTAGACTGGTGTAACTGTTAAGGAAAAAAAGGATGGTTCAAGGATGTGTGTAATTAAGAATAATGGCTTGAAGAAGAAACATCTTTTTGTATGTGTTACTATTTTTATATGACCTCTCTCTGGAACTCAGAAAATAAAGCTGAGGAGGAATCACAATCTTCTCAAGCAATATTACAAAGTGAGACCTTGCTCTTGAAAATAAATCAGCATGTCGGTTTTAAATTTATTAATTTAATTTGTTTGAATACCAGATTAACAAAGAAAAAACAGTTCAAAGAGCAGACCCTTTCTTTCTGATCAGCCTGTGAAATAGTCCTGTAGAGGAAGATTGAGATTTTTTTAATATCAACAATAGCGGAAACCTTGCTGTGATTATCAGATAATTCATCCACTATCAGTAATAATCTTGTTAATAAAAGTGGTATGAAACAGAATACGCCTGAAAGAAGGAGTGAAAGAAAGTATGTAAGATGATTTTATTTTCTCTTCCAATCAATTTTTCTATCAGGCATAAAAAAATCAGAAATACACTGGCAAAAATACCTGGGCAAAATAGCTTTTTATCAATTCATCAAAGGTGCCCTCTGAAGTGCCACACCGGGGTAGGGAAGTTGGCAGCTCCTCTGTCCCAGGCTGGAAGGTGAGGAACGTGCCCTGTCCATGAGACGTGGGTAGGGAAGAGGGGGGGCGTGGTGAGCTGGGGTGGGCAGAGGTGTCCCAGGGGCTGCTGCCAAGCCCCAGTCAGACTCCAGCAGCTCTTAGCCCATCGTGCAGCACTCACCAACCCAAAGCCAGGCCAGCAGTTTAACCAGACATTTGCCTTGGCACCAGGTGCTTGGCATGAGGGACTGCACATGAAATTCAAGTACTGGCTGCTCCTCACACAGGGTAACTCTGGAAGAGGCAGAAAAAGGACAGAGATGATACAGGTGGGGGAAGAGGGTGAGGAAAAGAGCAGACAAAGGTGGCGAGGAGAGGAGGAAGAAAGGAAAAATAGGAGAGCATGAAGGGCAGAAGAAACAAATCAACAAGACAACTGGACAAAGCAAGGAACATTTTATACCAAAAGCAGCATTCAGGCATATGGGAAACTCTACTTTATCCCAGCGCTCATCAGAGCTTGCTGTACTGTGCTGCTGCTCCTCTGTGCCTTTGCCCAGCAAATTCTGTCGAACAGCCAGCTGGGTATGCACCATGCCTCTAACACACCAAGGCAGAGCCAGCTGCCCTTCCAGGCTGTGCTGGAAACTTTGGAAAAAGAGAAAGAAAAAAAAATTCTGTTCTGCAAGGCCTGGTGGTATTCCAAGTACTTGAGAGAGAATGTAGGTTAATGTAATGGGGATTTAACATCTCACCATTACTAATCAAAGTTATGAGTTTGCCAGCAAAGCCATCACAGACCACCTTTTCAGGCACTGAGAACTTTGCTGTGATCATATGTTCTGGGAGTAACAAATTTTCTTTGTTTGTAAAATAAAAAGTCATTGTCAGGCTGCTGAAACAGTGGAAGCTGGGATACACAAAATGTGAACATCAGTGAGGAATGGTTAGAAGGTATGAGAGTAGGAATAGTGTCTTCTCACACCATCTTTAATATATTGAACAGTAATGGGAACAGAGATTAACATAGGATTCTAACTTAGGCAACCACCTTAAATTAGTAAACTCTAGAGGTTGCTGCAAATTTAATTAAGGGCTGATATAAAGAACCATGATTTTTACTGTCTTCTGAAACTGGATAACCACAAGCTTTGGCAGATGACCAGAAGAACCAGTCTCATCAGTGTTTATCTCAGAGGTGCCTTACTTCTGCTCCTGGGAGATAAAACACCATGAATCATGAAGAAAAGTGAATGAAGCTGATTGTGAAAACTCCGCAATGAGATAAAGGGAAAGAGGCACTTCATCAGGTAGGTAGGTACATCTAAGTTTACTTAGGGACTGAGAAAAGAATAATCAACATCTTTTCTAAAACTGTAAAACTAACAGAAAAGTGTTGAGAAATGGGCTTCTCCCTGCCTCAGATTAAGCATTTCCCAGCTAGGGTTTACAAGTGAAAACAGGGAAATGATCCTTCCATTGTGTTAAATATAAGGTATTAAGCACAAATCCCATACATTTTATTCTGTCCTTCATGTCCCCTCCAGTGGGGCTGCAGCTCACATGCTTTCACAGTGCACAGTAAGAAAAAAGCTTCATTATAAAACCTGATGTTGATGTCCAGTCTCTGACATGACACTACTTCCTACTTTGGGGAAGGTACCCTTGAGCAGTAGGAAGCTCTTTTTCCCTCTGGATAAGACAGATAAATTACTTTTCACAGACTATCTTAGGAACAGAAGCACTTGCAGCAGTCTCTCTTAGTAGTCTCTGAAGTAAGAATGAGATCACCCCTGTCTCATTCACCTAATCTGATGTGCACCAGAACATTTCTGTCACACTGATCACAACAGACTGTGTGAAAAACATGCAAGTTTCACACTGGCTGCAGGAGGGACAAGGCTGCCTGTGGTCTCAGCATTACCCAGCAACACTTCAGAAAACGGGACCCAGCACTGGGAGTTTCCACTGCATCCCAGCCTTGCAGTGTGAGGGGTTTTGGAATCAGCATTGCAGATGGCTCCCACTGGACCATAGGCTGATGTATCAGTAAAATTAATCTAATGTGAAAATATGTAGCTGTGGTAAATACATATATACATATAAAATACAGATGCAAAGTAAGAGAGGAGAGGAGAAGGAGGTTAATGAGTTAAGGATTTTAAAATTAGACAAGATATGATTCACTGACAGTTGGTCTCAGTAAGGTGGCCAGCCTAATTAAAATATCATCAATAATCCCTTAGATGACTGGCAATAGTTTATGTGCAGCAACGATTTGTTAAAATAGCTCCATGTATTTCATAGCAATGGAATTTAAAATTTTCTTCAGAGGGGAAAATAAACAAACAACCCTTTTAGTTTTGAAGAAGAACTTAAAAATATATGGTGTAATCCATTGCAATGTCATGTGCATGACTCCAATGAGGATCTGAAACAATGCCTCTGACTTGTGTGAATTGATCCAATTTATCTTAGTCCTGTGTTCAGAGGCTCTAGGCCCCTGTGCTCAGCAAGGCAATGGCTATGCAATTGGCATTTCATCAGGGTGCCACCAAATTCAGCATTCCCTCGTGGAATTCCCTATTTTGCTGCAGGCAGTTGCTCAACCTTTTGTTTTCTGTCTTCTGACTTGCCTCTTACCTCCTCTCCTTTCCCCATGGGGAGGAGGTAATTGAATTCCAAGGCGTGCTCCCTCTACTCCTCCATGGAGTCAGGCAGCAGGGGGTTGGAAAGTGACCATCTGAGTGCAGCCTCTGGCCAGGAGCAGAGTAAAGCATGTTGGATCTCATGCTGAGCCTCAAAAGGAGCACAGCAGCTACAGGACCTGGGCAAGGGCTCCTGAAACTGGCTGCAAGAGCCCTGCTTCCCTGGCAGTCATGAGAAAGGAGGTTTAATTTCTATTTCCAAAACAGCTCTATGGGAGCCAAGATCTTGGGTATAGGCTGGGGCCCTATGAAAGGATGATAGAAAAAATCCCAGCCTTAGGATTTATGGGGGCAGGAGGGTGGTTTTGCAAAAAATCAAGCGTTGCCAAGTCCTGGTCGTCTTCCCGCTTTGTCCAAATCTTGACAAAAAATATAATATCTTAGGAAAATTATATATAGTTTATTTAGGTTTTAAAATACCTACATAAATGCTTGTGTATGGAAACCTGTTAATTGTCTCAGTACTCTCTCACATAAATGGAACTAAGTGATGTTTTGGCTTGTGTCGCAAAAACTAAAGGGGTGCTTGGTGATGCACAGCCTTTCTGCTTGAGCCCCTTTCCTACCCTTCCCGAGTTTTAACTCTTTCCTCTGACAGACCCACACCTACCCATTCTCCATTTTAGCAGTTACACAAATGGGCCACAGCAACTGTTTCCCCCCAAACCCAGCACCTTTGTGCTGTCCCACTCCAGCAGGCTGGATCTCCCACAAGGACTGTCAGTCCCCTGCTTGGAAGATGAGAGATGTTGCCTTAGTGCATCTTTCTCTCCTGCTGAACGAGGGTCAAATGTGCCCACACCTTTCCCTAAGCCCTGGTTCCCTTACAGCATTTGTGACATGCTGCCTTCTGTCACACAGGGAGCATGAGGAGGCCTAGAGGGCACCACTCCACTTGCGGTTTTCTCAGCTCCAGGTCTTGTCTGGGACCCTGCAGCCCATCTGTGCTGATGTGATGCTGTGTCTTGTCTGTAACATGCATTTTCAGCCAGGACTGCATATTCCTCCCACACTGGTAATGATACCTTTCATTTTTTTAATATTAGGGAACAACATTGCCTTGGAACTACTGGAAAAAGCTAACACATTTTAAACTGTTTAGTTGAAATAAATATTAACAAGTTTTTTGAGGATGAAGCACAGGGAAAAATAATATTTTAGGGCCACAAAAATGTCTAGAACATGGTAAAATGGAATTTTGGCCCATTTTGCAAAGGAAAAGTGTTTCTCCTGGAATTCTTGCAATGAAGCAGTTTCGAGAAAAAATTTTATTGACTACAATATTGTCCTATCTTTGTAAAGCACCATGCTATGAATATGCCCTTTGTCTTCATAACTGCATAATCCTATTAGGAAAAAGAGAAAGTAGTTCTTTCACCATGATCACTTTGTCTCCTACTCATCTCACTATGACATAATGAAATTGGAATTGGAGGGATAGGACAGGATCCTGAAAGTCATCCCACACTGACATCTTCCAGGTCAGAATAATAGCCAAAGGTGTTTGCAACAGTACAAGTTCTACCTTTAGATTTATCAACCTTCAGGAGTTTGAAACCAGCTTTTAAAACATGGGTTTCAATATAGAGTGGTGGGGCTGAAAAAAATTGTGTTGTTTTTTCTGTACAGGAAACAACAATTGCCAGGATGTCATATCTGTGCTGGGCAGTGGAGTGAGGCTGCACAGGGCATTGAGGGCCACGTGGAGGCCTCCTTCCATTTGACAGTACAATTCCAGACAACATCCCTGTTGCCCTTGGCTGTGTCTCTGTGAAGCCTAACTCGGCCTTGGAAGCCTCTTGTTTTTTCTGTAGTAGTATAAAAATCTAAACAGATCAGACTTTGTTTTGTCTGTCATTTAAGCTTACCACCAGCGTTGCTCATCCAGGCATTCTTGGTTTGTAATTGCATCTTCATGTGGAATAGCAGCAGAAGGAACAAACAAAGCTCTTTCTGGTTTTTGTTTTATGCACCTGTGTGTGTGTATCTGCACACATCAGTGGCTTACCAGACACTGTGCCTGGATCCTGCTAGGAAGTGGGAACAGACACTGCACCAAAATAGCAGGGAAGAGGACTCACAGAGAGTGCAGTGGTGTATTGTGCTAGTGACCCATGATTTCAAGTAGTTTGAACTAGGCTGCAAATCAAAGCATGGCTGCAACATGTTGCACTAAGAATCTTTAGATAAGAAATTCCATTTTGTGGCCAAATGTGACAACAAACTGTGAAGACATTTTGTATGAATTACCTAAGGTTTGACTGCATCCCCTACTCTTTCTTCGTATGATGTTAATAAGTGATAAATTTTACAGATAAAGGATATGCACATAATTAACAGAGATCTCTTGCCTTAATCCTTAAAAAGAATAGAATAGCTTGTCTCAGGTTATTTTACTTGTAAGATCTGGGTGCTGTAAGCAGTTTTACACAGGCTCATCTTCATTTCTGCTAGGTCTCATGAACTTAACTGGTGAAGTTAAATGTGCGTGTAGAATTTGATCAGTGCTCTTAAAAATCTTAAAAATGTTTAGTAAACAAGGCCAAATATAGAAAGATTAAGATTTATTCTGACAAATAGCATATAAATTTGGCTGGACTACATTTGCAGAAAGAATTTTGTTCAAGAGGCTTCAACAAAATTTAGTAAATATCTTTAAAGTCCTGTGTATTTTTTAACAATGCAAATGCCGTCCTTCTGGGGAAGGGGGAAGGGAAATGATGTGAAAACCTTTTAGTTTCTAGGGTGTCATGCTGCTTGTTTTTCACAATATTGCCAAAAGGTTCTAATCGCCTCTTTTTCATTAGTGTTTCTTTGTTCACTCCTGAATCTTTATAAAGTGAACATGTACCTGATATGGGATCCATTTTCTATAAATTATCATAACTAAGTTTGGTTGCTCTTTTTACCTTTTTTAGAAAGTTTGTTAGAGGTTTAAGGTTGAGAAATGTGTGCAACAATGTTAAAGTAGAGAATTAACCTGAACTTTGAAATGTCAATTTGGGAAAACAGATACTAATTTGATTTTTACTCTAAATGTGTAATTATGCTTCATTTATTAAAACACAATCATGAGCCCAACATTAAAAAAAAAATCAACGGTTGGACTTTTTGAAGTTTTTACTAATTTAAATTTCTCAAACAGCTTATAAAATTTTTAAAGATTGTTTAAATTAGATGTTATACTTTTAGTAGTCCCGTGCAGCTGAAACAAAAAAAAATCAGAAAATAATAACTGCTTGTTTAAAAACAGTAAAGTGTCTGCAGATTCCCCCATTAAAAACCATAGTAAATAAATATAATACAGAGTGTAGTGGTGCTTTCCCTTTAGTGATTAATTGTTCAGTTTATGTCTCCTATATTCCTAAGAAAGGCATAGAAATTAGATAGATTTAAAAAACCCTGCTGAAATGGCTGCTATTCTTCCACCTCGTTTCTTTCTATAAAGAGCCACTTAGGTCTGAGGAGAAATATTGTAAAAAACTGCACAGAACAGAGCTATTTCCCTCCACTGCCAACTGAAGAGGTCTACGTATTTGCTGAAGGCACTGTCATCTCCAATTAACTGGTTTTTAGGTGCTAGTTGAAATACAGTGGTGGTGCTGATGTTTAATCTGGGATACTTTTCCTTACTTAGAAGGTGGTGTGACACAATCCACAGTTTTAAGACTAAACTGTGATTATTTCTGTTGCTTGAAAAGGAAAAAATAGAATTTTATGGCAGATACATCCTGTGTCAAATTGGCTCAGTGCATCTATTTCAGACAATTGTTTATCAAAGGGCAGAAGGTAATTTGGCAACAAAGCACTCCTAAATATTTAGATGCCTAAAATGTTAAAATTTTAACTTTCAGTTCACACAGTGCCAGAGTTTTGCCTGTGTTGTGGACTGCAAACTTGAACAGCAATGTCAGCTTTGTGCTATACCACTAGGATAGCTCCAAATGAAGTTTTAGTAACAAATAGGGACAAATTCAGATTTATAGCATGCAAATCAGTTTGGGGCATAAAGCAAATTTTACAAACTATCAGAGGCTGCTTTTTTTTATTTTGTTACTATTTCTAGGTTGCTGTAAATGGTATGACATGGGTGAAAGACATAGAAGAACTTGACTTGATATTCTGGGATTAAAAAAAGAATCAAATGTCCTCTGCAAGACAGTCACCATCTGATTTCATCGCAGATGGAGGGGAAAAAACCCCTTATGTTTTCGTCTCCCATGCCCTCCTTTATATACTACAAGAGAAAATGTATCATGTTCACTGAGTGGGAGATGTATTACATTTTTAAAGAGTACTTAAGGGTTTTCTGCTCTGCAGTGAGAGAATGTAACACATAAATTGTTAACTCCACAGTAATAATGTGCAAACAGAAATAATCATCCAGAAAAAAAAAATCAATGCAAGCATCCCACAGACAGTGAGGTGATATTAAATGACAGTATTAACTACAGATGTTTTCATTTGAGTATAAACATGTCTTGCTTTGATGGTAGCTGTAGGAAGGAACTGGAAGAGAGTAAGCAATACTTTCTCCTCCTCACTTCTGGTGTTTAACGAGCACCCTAGCCACTAGATGGGTTTTGTTGGATGAGGCTACTAATTATTTTGTAGTCAGAAAGTGCTCTATAAAAGGCATAAGAGAGTAATTCAATGCAGTTTCCTTTTATCTGCCTTGCCAATTGATGTCTATACAGAGCAAGCAGGGCTCCCCAAACACATCAGTCTGTTTCAGATACACAAGATTAAGTAGCAAGTGACATTCAAGAGCAATCGGCCCACCCAGGAGGAGTGAAACCAGCGGAAAAGCTGTCAGATTCCGCCTTTTCTCCATTAATCTTGAAGCTTTTCAATGCTGCCAGGTCGCATCTCCATCAAACAAGCTGGGAAGAGTGTCGGGCTATTTTCTTTAGTCTCACCCTCCCCTCCCCATCACCCCATTAACCCCTGCCATGCCAGGTTCTTCTGGTTTGGGAGCAGCTCTTATGTTAACACCAGTAGGTGGGGCAGCACAAAGGGCTGGATCCAGCCCAGTGTGGAGCTTTTTTAGGTGCAGGCCAACATTTAGGTGGTTGGGAAAGAATGTGGCAAGGGTTTCTTCTGTGATGGAACTTCAGAATGCTTATGTAAGAAGGTTGGAAATAGCAGGTGTGTTTGTCTTCTGCAGCCAGAGTACTTTATATAATGAAGTACTCTCTTCCATGTTGGTCTGGTTTGGAGTGAGCTGTATTTTCCTTAGTGTAGATTAGAAGTGCAGAGTAGATGTGTACATTCATGCTTTCCTTCATTTGCAAGTGATTTTTTGCCAATTTTAATTGAGTTGGGTGTGTTATGCAAGATGCAAGAGCTGTCCATGGCAGAGATATGAACCTTACTCTTCCCTGGGTAGTTCCTACGGCGTGTTGGACACACTGTGTAGCTGTCATGGAGGAGGCGTGCAGGCTGGCGGCAACCTTCAGAAGTTGAATCACAGAAGCAGAGGGTGGCTGAGTGGCCGGAAAGTGGCACAGATTGTGAAGTGTTCATGTCAGGAATAAGTGATAATATATGTTGGAACTGGAGCCAAGTGACTGTGTTCCTCTGATACAAGGGGATGGGCCTGGCTGGAAGGAAAAGGCCTCTTTACTTGAGTTCCTAGGGATTCCATCCTGAGGATCATATTGGGGAGGGTGTGGTTTTCAGAGGGAGGTAATTATTGTGGAGGCAAAATCCAGGTCTGAGAAACTAAATCTGTGAGTATAAAGAATAGATGTAGCATGTTAAAGCAACAGTGCATCTTAACTGTCTCTGAGAGCAAATGTCTTGAGGAGATTATATGAAATGTATAGCGAAAGGTCCTTGGATAGTCCTCTAGTTGCAGTAACTTGTAGATAAGGAATTTCCCTATATTGAGGTGGCATTTCTCTCCCACCACCTCCCCCTTTTTCCTATAATAATATAATTGTAGTGCTTACTTTTCTATGTTCTAGAAATCCCTTATGTTCCTTTTCTATGAATGATATTTCAATATCTGACAATCACAGGCATAGAGACGGTGGATTTGTGTCTACCATAAATCAGAGAGTGAGAATCATGGAAGATGTGTGCCTCTACCCAAATCACATACCACTATCCCCTTTCTCACTTTCGAGCAGAATTGAAGCCAAGCAGAAATGGTCAGGGATGGTCAGGGTGGAGCTGCAAAGTAAAATGATTTCAAGTCTTAAACAAGGGAAGTGACTGTTCTGTCCCCAGGAGGAAGGAGTATCAGGAGGAGGTGGCCATAGTCAGTCTGCAGGGAATGTTTACTTGTATCCTAACCTGGTAGATGCACCTTGGAAATATCTACAAGATATTTCACCTTGAATGTTAGAGAAGGGGACTAAGCTATCCACTCCTGAACACCATTTGTAATTCTCTCTCTGTGCTGTTACAGCAAAAGGAAGTGATATGATTTAGTTTGTAGGGTTTTTATTTTAAAGAAATTTTAAAGGAACTTTTTACTAATGCAATCTAGGTTACTCCTTGTTTCTCCTTACTAGCTACTGTTAAACCAGATGTATTTTACTTAAACATGCAGAAAGTGCATTAGAAAATATAACAGCTTTTCAGTTACTGCTGTAAGTATGCTGCTAGTGAGTATGTTTCAATATGTTTGGGTTCTTAAGCTATGTTTGTATAGAACAGGCCTTCATTTTTTTTATAGAATTCTGCCTTTAATGGCTAGCTGTGTGTAGTTAATTCTCCAACTGCTCTTTATCAATTTCCTGTCTGAGTAGGCCAGTTGTTTCAGTTGGTCATTTCTCACATAAGGCACAACTCATGGTAACATTTGTCAATTGAATTCTGTATTAAGGCAGTGCAATCTGCAGCAAATGGGGTATTAACACATTTAATGGTAATGACAGAAGAATCAAGTTCCTGGAAAAGTGGCTGTGTCATTCTCAAACATACATGCAGAAGGACAAATAGTAGGTGGTATAAAGAATAGTGTGAGGGGGAAACAGCCAAACATGAGAACAGGCTGAAAATGGTACTTGGAAAGTAACAGCTGTATGGCACAGGCAGAGAGGGAGAAACACCTCCACTATGACTTTTTCCAGACTACTGGCAAGTAAATGTCCATATATATGCAAAAATAATGTATTTTAGGTAAGAAAATTCTGTATGTCAGAAGAGATAAAGATTTTAATATTTATTAAAATCTTTATTGTAATCTCACAATGACTGGTTGAGGCTAGCTAGCATGTTGTACATTGTGACCCAGTGCAGTGTCATGTCATGTAGTTAGCAGGTGTGATTACAGAGGCCTTTATGAACAATCACCACATTAAAGGTGAGTCATTTCCCCTCTGCCATTGCACTGAACATATAAGCAGAAACATATGGACTTGCTGAGACAGTCACTAAGGCACTTAGTGTTTACTATTCTTTGGTTTGTACTCAGCAGACAGGGCATTAAAAAAAATAATGACATTACAGTACTGGTGTTAGAACTGAATAGACCACTTGAATAAGACACTCTTTCCCAATGCTCACGACTCACCCATGCACCTGGCATTTACCAAGCCCACACAGCCAGTGTGTCCCACTCCTAATTTTACACAATGGCTAGACATGAAGTTTTCCATTATGTTCATCTATAATTCAATGACATTTATCTTTACTAACAACTACAGAAGCTGTCTGTTCTCCACAATGGATTACTGCCAATATACAGAAACTAATGACCTTAAAATGTCTCCCCTAAATATCTCTCTTCAGTTCCTTTTCCCATGCACACTCTTCACCATACTCCCTACCTTTCAAACTGCCTCCCCACCCCAGACTGAAAAATAAACTGTTATCAGTTGCCTCCTTGTAAAACAAGATTTCTCTCCTACCTTTCTTTTTCTTTTTTTTTTTCTACCTTTATCACCCATGTCCTTTTCCTACTCTATTTTCCTGCCTGTTCTATTTTTTTTGTTTGTTATCCTGTCTGGTTTGTCTTCCCAGTTAAGGATAACTGATCTGTTTATAGCCCTTATGGCATCTATACTCACATTATGTCACACCCCTCCATAGTTGTAACTACTTTAGTACTGTGAATTGCCCTAGTCTTCTCTCATCTCCATTTCCATTCAAGCCTTCCATCGTCTACCAAGGGGTTTAAGCTCCAGTGTTTTTCCTCTCAGTTATTGGAGTTGTATTTCTTCACAGCTTAATCTTTGCTTATAGGCATAAGTCAAACATGAGGTTTGTGCCTGCTAGACTATGCTAATCAAGGCCACAAGACCTTCCTGATGCACAGCTTTAAGTGGTACTTCTGTGAAATCCTATGGGGTCGCAGTATATAACTCATTTTGGAAACAATATTCTTGTTAAATTTCCATGCAAATTCCTGCCTGAAAAAAACAGGTGGGGACACCCCCCCTCTCCCCCCCACCCCTGACATCATCTTCACATAGTGGTTGTAAGTCCAACTGTTAGCCCAGCATGGCCAAGTCTAACACAAAACCATGTTCCCAAGTGCCATATCTACATACCTTTTAAGTACCTCCAGGTAGGGTGACTCCACCACTTCCCTAGGCATCTTGGCCCAATGCTTGAAAATTCCCTCAATGAAGAAATTTTTCCTAAATTTCTATTTAAACCTCCCCTGGCACACCTTGATGCCACTTCTTTTCATCTTATCACCTATTACTTGGGAGTGGAGGCCAACCCCACATGGCCACAGCCTCCTTTCAGGCAGCTGTAGAGAGTGATAAGGTCTCCCCTGAGCCTCCTTTTCTCCAGGATAAACACCCCCAGCTCCCTCAGCTGCTCCTCACAGCACTTGTGCCCCAGACCCTGCCCCAGCTCCATTGCCCTTCTCTGCACTCTCTCCAGCCCCTCAGTGCCTTTCCTGCAGTGAGGGCCCAGAGCTGGACCCAGCACTGGAGGTGTGGCCTCAGCAGGGCCCAGCACAGGGGGACAATCCCTGCCCTGGCCCTGCTGGCCACAGCATTGCTGATCCAGGCCAGGATGCCATTGGCCTTCTTGGCCACCTGGGCACAGCCTGGCTCATGTTCAGCTGCTCTCACCAGCACCCCCAGGTCCTTTTCCATGGGGCAGCTTTCCAGCCACTCTTCAGTATTCTTCTGGGTTCTGGGTTCTTCTGACCATTATGATCCATTTCCATCAGTTTATCCTTCCTGGATCTCTGCTGCATTAATAAAAAGCAACTAGAGATTCCAAGGTGAAGAAAAAAAGTTCATCACATTCCTGCCTCTTTCTTCAATTCCTTTTTATTTAGTATTTCTACATATGCAAAGTTCAGACACATTTGTCTTAAAAAAATAAAACTATTTAATCTAAAGCTGTAATCTGTGACTAAAAGGATCTTGCTTTAACCAAAATGATCTGTTGAAACCCACACTACCTTTCCAGAAGCACAATAATAGCTTGGAAAGAGCTAAATTACTACTTTATTCTCAGTCTCCTTCTAGTGTTAAAAAAAAAAAAATCCAATTATCACCCCTCAGTGGATCGAGAGATTCAGAAATTTGTTTTCCTGATAAGGTGAAGTTATTATCTAATGTATAATAGTGCAATAAGTGATGTATTAAACAATTACCAGCAATCATTCCTTGGAACAGAGCAACTCAGAGTTGAGTAAGTGAAAATGAGGGTAAGCTTAACATCTAATCTAAGTATTTATTAAATTCAACAATGTTTTCCATGTCAGTGTCAGGAAAACATAAGTAAACTTTTGGCAGAAGAAAATATTTAGAAACACTGCAAGACCATTAGTACTCATTTCTATTGGGGATCATCATGTTCTTGCAATGATTCTTAGGGCAATATGTTCCAATAACATTTCATTCTTTGTTGAAAAGCTCAAAGGAAGTTTGATCTCTGACATTCATATACACACAGTATAAAGAAAGGGAAACTGAATTTTCCTTACAACCTCAGAGTCCAACAGAAAAATGAAAGTCATGAGTCTGCCAATGGAAAGAATAAAATTATTCATGAGCTGTCTGTTTCTCTGAAAGGCTTGCTTGTAATGCTTGAAGGTTGAAAAAAATTAGGGTACCTATTCATCTGTGTTGCATGAGGTTACATAATGAGTAACTGATCTAGAGGACCTCTTACCTGCCTTTATACACAAGCAGAGGCTTGAGTATAAAAGAACTCTGGGAAAATGAGCATAATTTTGCTGGAAAAATCTAGATCGACTTACAAACAGATTTAGCATTTTGAAATTTAGTATTAGACCATTTTGATCTGCTGTGAAGACTTTTGAGGAGTGTGGAATAGAGTTGGGTCATTTATTTTATCTTTATGAAATTTAAGGGCTTCCTGTGATTCACAGAGATGTATTTAGTCAAATAAGACTGTTGTTTCAAAGCCAGCAAGACAAGCACCCAAAAGAGGCAGGAAGACAATACACAGAATATCTAATAGAGTTTTAAATTTCTCCAATCATATACTCAGCTGGATCTTAACATCCTTTTACTACCAGATTTAAAAAAAATGTTTTTGATATTTCATTAACTGTTTTACTTTATGGGCTCTTTGGAATTCTTAGCTCCAATCTAATTTTGCTGGTAATACTTTTTATTTATTTATTTGTATTGTAAATTCTATTTTAGAGGTCTTAAATAGTCTTTCTTTGCCAATATAGAAATAGTTACATTTTCTGTTATTCCACTGCAAAAATGATACAAACAGGAGCTGTGGACCACAAAATGCATAAAAACTAGCAGAGTCTGTCTAACACTGAGAGTCAAAACTGAAGTCTGGACTTGAGAATGGATGTACCTGTATAGGTATCCTCGACCACTTCATTTTTTGTTTACATTTCTAACCCCTCCTCTCCTTACAGTTCTAGGAGAGAGCTTGTGCAAACTAATAAAAGAAAGACAACTCAGAGCTACAACAACTGGGGTTTCAGAGCAACTGCTGTATATTGCATTACAGGAGCCAGAAGCTACAACAAAACTTCAATTTTCACGTTGGACTTATTTTCTAATAGAAGAGTAAATTGACATTATTCTCTTGGTAAAGTGGAATTCTCTGTGTCTGTGTAGTGGAGACATGTGATGTGTTCAAGAATACACACAGAATTCATATTCTACACACAGGTTTCAATTACTGCCTTATTTAGAAATCACAACTTATCTGCAGTACAGCAGTAATGTAGTAGTATAGCAGCATAAAACAATAGATCTGAATTATATGTCAGCTTTTTTCAGAGTATGTCAAAGAAATATGCCTCTCCCTGCCCAACAGTATTTTATTTTATGAGCATTGTACATCTTCCTACTGAGTAATCATGCCTGTTTTAATTGTTACATATTGCCAGTCCAAAGATTAAAGAGCATTTGTCAAGACTTCTTTAGCAGCATCTTAATTTACTTCTGAGGAAGTGGATTTTAATTCCAGAAACCATGACAAGCTCCTCCTTGTATTGCTGTTGTACATGGCAGGGCATTCAACAGCAAGTTTTGTAGTAGACTTGTGAGTGTAAGTATGTCAGGCAATGGAGGCTTTAAAAAACAGTATTGAAAAAAACAAGAGAACAGACTATTCATTATATAGATAATATCAGGATGAGGATAATTTGTTGTTATACACTGGTGTGTAGAAAATACCCATTACCTTCTGACTCCATAATGTGAAGTGCATCTTGCTTAATGCTCCTCTGTGCAAGTTCTGGGACAGCCACTGGAATCCCCGGAGATGGCTATTGCACAATGCACAGCAACTGGCTGAAACATTTATGCCTTAAAAAAACCCAAGTCTACAGAAATGTGTTACATGTTGCCTCAGCTCTTGCAGACCCCTGCGAGGTTACAGGCTCCATTTGAGGCACAACGACAAAGACTGAGTAAGCTTTATACAGCCCTGCTGGGAAGAGTCTCCTGGGTAAGAGGCACCCTATGTTCTGAGTTTGCTCAGCCTACAGGAATTTTGCTCAGCCTAGAGCTATTGATGAATTCCTCTTTTTATGAGATGATCTTTGCCAAGGACCTTTTCTTAATCTTGTTCACCTGACAAGTACTTTACAACAATAAAGTTGACTGGCATGTAGATTCTTTCACATTAAGAATTAAATACATTTAGACTGATCCTTGCCTGGTTAATTTAGGTCACTTTATCTTGACATAAGCTTCTGCCATGCCTCATGACAAAGGCATCAGATACACCCAGCAATAAAAAACACCAGGTGGAAAAGAACACAAGTGACAGCCAGTGCTCAGCTGAGTTAATACTGCTTTTTGTATTCACTGGTTTACCATGCTGGATTGAAAGCATGGGTCTTGCTCCCTGCCATGGAGAAGGCACTCATGGGGTCTGTTTTTCACTACAGCATCGTTCTTTTTCTGGAATGGGGCTTGCTGAGAAGTTATCATGGCCCATAGTACCAACAACTCAGTTTTAATCACACACGAAATGCATAAAGAAAAGAATGCTTGCCGGTGTTTTGAAAGGCAGGGCTGTCTCGATGGCTTAGGCCAGATGCTATTTTGGCAGATGGTGTAAAGGCAACAAAATGAATACACTTTCTCTTAGTCTACCAGCTCTGAATGCTCTTTAAGAGACCATGTTCAAAAATACAGCAGCAACTCCAGCATTCAACAATGAACAGCCAGTCATGCCCTCTTTTAAGGATTTCATCTGCACTGTTTTGTCTCACTTCTGGAATCCTTCAGCCTGCCCTTAATGACAATGGGGACTTTGGCAGAGCACTGAGGATTGGTTAGCTAACATACTGCCATTTTATTCTTATCTTTTCATTTCCATTGTTTGTATGCTGCTATTTCATATGATAGTCAAGGGTTGTTATTTCTGACAACTCAGATAATTAATCTTCCTCCAACAGCTCTTCCTGTGCAAGGAGCAATAGTTTCCTCTTCACTGAAACACTCTAACCCACCATTTATTGGCAAAAAAGAGCCCCTGCATTTCAGTTAATAAAGAAAAATTGTTTTTCTGTGCACTCCTACTTCATCATGAATTTCTTTCTCATTGTCTTCCAAAGTTGCCAGTGTCAGTATCATGAAACTTTAAAACGTGCAGGTTTAATAGATCTGTGATAAGCAACCATTTGATTTCTTGATACAATTTTGAAAACATGGACAAACAAAACAAAAGTGTTGCAAATGCCATCTGATTGAGAGGTAGTTTCCAAATCCACTTCAATGCCAGAATGGAATGGAATGTCTTGTGGACACAGCCAAGTCTCAGCAATTCTTAGAATTGTTCAGGTTGGAAAAGACTTTCGAGATTATCAAGTCTAATCATTCACCCATGTTCCTCTTCCCTTCCCTTATCCAAACTATAATATATACCTATCTCACATGGCATCTCCTTCTGTAAAAAAACTACCTCAAGAAATTATATGGCAGTGCATTTAAAGGTCCTAAAAACTGTAAAGTAAAGCAGCTAATTAAAATAGTCATGTAGTACATAGTAACCTGTTCAGGACATTACTGTTCTAAGTTTTTGAAAACTAACAAGTTCAAAGAATAAATGTTGTCACAGAATTTCAGAATTTTGAGCTAAAGCTCACATACTGTTTGGCAGTCTGACAAAACGGAACTTTTCCTGGATTGGAATGAAAATTTGATGAAAATTTACTTTGCTTACATACTTGGCTTCTTTTAGAATAAAGTTGTTGCTACTGTTGTGGAGGAACTGTTGCCTTTTATCCACTGGAAACAGGCAGCTGGAAGCTTTGACTGAATTGTTAATATTAATTTCATTGAAACCTACATATTTAGTTATTTAGCTCTAAGTTGCTGTTAAGTGATTAAGGAAGTATGCTTTCAAGTAACGCATACTTTACACTTTTTATAAAGCATATTTCTTTCTTCAGGCCTTAAATAAGGACCAGAACAGCAAAGCTATCAAAGGGATATCTTAACACTTTGCCTTTCCTAAACAATTTGGGCCTAGCAAATCAGCATTTGTTTCAACAGTTGCGATCCTGATATACATTGACTCCTGTCACATTGCAGTTTGCACTCCTGATGAATAACTTCCCTTTCTCCTTCATCTATCTTATTTGTGACTACACACAAATAATCATCAGATTGGCAAACTGTGTTGCAAATGGAAAGTAAATACTAGTAGACAAATCATCACCACTGGCACTGTTCTAGTAGGAAAACAACTCCCATTTGTTATTTATTGACTATATTCAGTCAACTCTACTTGTTGTTTTGAAGTTTATAAGACAAAGTTCGTAGAGAGAGGTGACAACACTTTCAGGCCAACTGATGATAGAATTTTATTGGAAAAAAATACCAACTCAATAAAGAAAGTGAAAATGGAGACCTACCCTCAGTACTTCCAATGCTCTAAATGGCTGTTTTATTTATGTATGTATTTATTTTTTCTAGCCTCTGGACATGTCTCACACATTGAAATAAAACTACTAAAACCCAAAGTACTTCAGTGCCATCAGAAGGCAGTTAAAAACTACTCAATCAATTCCAAGTTTGATTGCAACTTGTTAATGAGTTACAAATTACTTCCTTAAGAAGTAAAAAGAAAACAACAATAAAAATCAGAGGAGCAATTTATTTTCCCCAGTTTTTAGCTGAAATTTTTCAGTGTCTCCATTTAATAGATTGACCAGACTGGTATTCCAGACTCCCCACTTCAGAATCTGATTTGCAAGTCACTGCCAAATTTACAACACCTTCTACTTCTGAGAAAATTCTTAGGCTGTGATCTTTCATACTTAATCAAATGCTGGTTAGGGTTAACTGCACTTTGCGGCAGAAACATGTTTCATCAGCTTAATGACAACAAACAATTATAATTCCCATTCTGAGTTATGTTTTGACTTTGCATTGGGCATGATTTATGTATAAAAGAAATTAAAGCAATGGCTACCAAAAGGATTTGGCAAATGACAAGCCATTGGCCTGAGAAGAGATTAAAGAAAGAGTTAGATGTGCTTAGTTTGTAATCAAATCCTAGAAAGGAATCTGATTAGGTATTTTAATTCAGAAAGCTCTTACCAGAGAGGGAATATTGGTCAAAGCACCTAAGTGGAAAGTTGTATAAACTGGTTATAAATAAAACTAGTCTGTATATAAGACTAGAGTTTTGAAGATAAGCCATTCTGGAGTAGCATTTGAAATAATGACCACAAGGAATAAAATATTTTATGCTAGCAATTCACAAGTGTGTAAGTGGGACTTGATGACAGGATATAAATGATCCTGTTGTTCAAAGTTAAAACTTGTGATTTATATCTTTGAGTGGTTAACTTCTTGTATCTGTAGCAGAGCCTTGAAAGGAGACTGCATTTCCATATACCTTTTTTGTACCATGTTTTAAATACTTTAATGCTGCCAGCTGTTTACCTGCAGGGGCCAGATTTACATTTGCCTTCAGTGTATAATTCAGCTTTTGGGGAGTGAAGGTAGACAGGGTTACTTTCTTTTGAAGCATCAAAAACTGGCCACAGAAAGTGATGGGATACTGGGGCAGAATTTACTAGTATTTTCATGATATTGAAAAAAAACCCCTTGCCTGCTTCTGTTCAAAGAGGTCCAAAGAGGACCTTGATTGTCAGATCTGTAGTCATAGAGGTTCCTATCCTGTTTTCATAATGGAGTTAACAGTCCTGTCTGTTTCCTGCCTTTATACATGGGATTAGGCAGTGCTTACTTTCTAGATCCACTAGGCAGTTTCTCTTAAAATTATGTCCTATTGCTAATGCCATGGTTGGGACACTGGTGGCATGTTTAATTTTCCCAATTTTACTCTCACATATTATCCTCCATGGTAGATGGTGTGGTTTTTTTGTTTGATTTCTTCTTGTTTTTCCTTTACACTGAATCTGCATTTACAGCAGATATTTTTGTACAGCAAAATATATATCCATGGTTGGCTGTGATTGATTCCAGGTCCCTCAAGACTTGTGTTTCTTATTATTTAAGTTCACCAAAGAGTTGTTAAACCTCTGTGAGTGTGACGAGCTGGAAAATGTTTGATGCCCTAAGGAACTTTAAGCATAATGAACTGCTCCATATGTCCTTTGCCTGAACATTCTGAGAATGTGGAGTTTGCAGAGGAGATGTTTTGGTTTTTTGTTATGTAGGTGCTCCTAATTCTCTTGTAATCTCCTAAACTCTAATTCACGAATTGATCAGCTAGAAGAGTAAGTTCAAGCTTCTGGGGATGAAGATTTGTAATAATCACTTCATCTAGGTTTCCATTCTAAATTCAGCACGTAGGCATGTTGGCAATACATCCAGATTTGGTCTTTGGAGAATGATTTTGAAGATGTGAGGTCAGAGTCATAGTCTTCCATGCCAGATGGCATAAAAAACATCTCGGCAACTTACTTATCATTGATATTTTCTGGTACCATTCTGAAAGCAATGTAAAAGATTGGGCAATGTGCAGTAGGGTCCCTGCTCAGCTTTCTAAGATGTCATTCACCACCTCCTATCCTTCGTCTTGACACTTGGAGAGTATAGGCCACTTCTTTTATTGCTTCCAGATGTATAAAGTCAGCCTTTAGTTCTACAATTAGATTTATGATGAGTGAGACATTCTTTGGAGGAAGAACAGTCACTTCTACTAACTCAGCTCATTCTATGTATTCATCAGCACCTTGATGATGCTGCCACACACATAGCAACAGGAAATCCTATTTTCCCTTGAACATAAGAAATTCCAGAGCTAAAAACACTTCACAATATATTACGAATTTTCTGTTGAACATACTGACTAACCAGAACAGTTATTCAAGAAAGGATCAGTCTCAGGAAACTATTCTGAACCACCCTGCTGGAGTTAATATGATGTCCATTCACTAAGCAAACTTATGAAGATCCCAGAAAGGAACAGTAATTTATGCATCCTTAGTTATTATTATGATAGCATCTACTTGGAATTACAGCTCAGCTGTGGATAAAATGGGATGGGATGTAGAGAGAATACCAAGAGCTGGCTAACAGTATGCAGACATCAAACCAGTTGGACACCCTTAGGGAAACATCTGAACATAAGCTTATTTGATTAAGCAGCATTTCAATCTTTATTTAGCTGGATGGCAAACATCACTTCCTATCACTGGATTAGCATCTGCAAGGTACCAACAGTGAAAGATACAAACACTCACTCAAAGGAGACTCCACTGTTGCTCTGATGATCACTGTTTTATAGCACCAGTTTGTGCAGTGACTCTTCACCTGCTGCACACATGCCACAAATGCACAGACAGAATACTTTGTCCTGAGTTGTTAGATGGTCTTCAGTGGAGTCCCAGATATCTCCTTCATTTATAATTATGTTTAAAGCTTTGAAATAGCAGCGTACTGCCGACATGTATACAATACAATGAGCAGTTAATTTGGGGAAATTGAAATGAGAGAGAAAAGGTATAATATATTCTACTTGTGGACATAACTTCATTGGCAGGAGGTAATTACTTAGTGTCTGAAGATTAAAGTAGTGCTTTATCAAAATAAGCATATAACCCAGACTTGTCCCACAGGGAGCAGCGTTTCATAAATACATAAACAGGTGGCACAGCGCATACTCCAAAGATGGGAATACTTCCAAAAGAAGTTGCAGAAGCTTTTATGAAGTAAATCTTTATCTGACTGGGGAGAAGGTTCTCATTTAGCTATCTGTTAACATAGAGTATTTGAGTTAGCAATCCATATGGGTTCATTTTGGGAGAAAATCTGCAGTACTGCTTGCAAAATGGTTTGTTCTTTCTCTCTTTCAACAAAGCCAGTCACCTCAATCAGGACTGGGAATGTTTTAATAAGATCCAAATAATTGTAAAGTGTTCTAACCATGGAATGGTTTGGGTTAGAAGGTACATTAAAGATCATCTAGTTCCAACCCTGCCAGTGCACCTTTCACTAGACCAGGCTGCTCGAAGTCCTATCCAGTCTGGTATTTAACACCTCCAGGAATGGGGCAGCCACAACCTCTCCAGGCAACCCTTAAAGAATTTTTTCCAAATATTCAATCTAAGCCTACTCTTTGTCTGTTTGAAGTAATTTCCCTTTGTCCAATCATTACACACCCATGTGAAAAGTCCTTCACCAGCTTTCCTGTAGGCTCCCTTTAGGTATTGAAAGGCTGTTCTAAGGTATTCCCAAGGTCTTCTCTTCTCCAGACTGTGCAGCCCTGACTCTCTCAGCTTGTCTTCAGAGGAGAGATTTTTTTAATAGTAATGAAGTCATTGACATAGAAAGCTACAACTGCTTTACAGAGAAATTTTGCTTTGGAATTAAGGAAAGGTGGAAATCTCTTGGTTTTCAAGAAGTAGAATCCAAATGCTCATGAAGAATCATATATTCACACAAAGATTTAAGAAACAAAAAGGGTTAAAATCCAGTCCTTGTACATTTCACCTGTAATGTTAAGAGTGAAGGGCTCAATAACTGCAGAGTGTACACACAGTAATGATTTTGAGACTATAAGAAGCTGAACTAATAGCTGCTAAATTAAGCACAAAGAAACCTTTAAACTTGCTCAGACTACTCAGGTCTCAGGGAAACAGCAGGAGAGCTTATTTGGATGAACGTAAGATTGCAAATCTTTTTATCAGCATCACTGCAGGTGAAGGTTGTGAGAACAGCCTTATATATACTGCAAGAGAATTGTTCCACCTGATATGCTAGAATGTTTTAGTCTCTGAACCAGGATGCCAGGCCAGAAACACTTGCACATAACAAAGCCAAAATTTGGCTTCAAGAGAAACAAATGCACCCCATGTTGCATGATTAAGTATTCTCAGATTCAGGTTATTATTGCCCAGGGACTTCTTTAAAATTGAAGCAAGTTTTACTGATTGCTATTGATGCTCTGAAAGCCGAAGTTTACAAATTCACTTCAGTAAGATGGCATTAGAAATTGGATTTCTTTTTCTTTCTAAGCCAAGATTTTGGCAGAGAATTGTGAGGCAGCATATTCTGTCTGTGATCTGGCAAAGAAGATACTCTAAATTAATTAGAAGTGGGTGGGGAAATATTATCCCTGAGGACCTTGTCTGGAAATAAAACCTGGAGCTTTTGAAGTTCCTTGCAAAGAAAAACAGAAAAATAGTAAGACAGAAATAAACTACAGCCATTAACAGTCACAGCAGCTTCCTAGGAGACATTAAGATCCACAACTGAAGTTCTGGCTTCAAATCAGACCTGGGTCATTCCTACACAAGATGAGTAAGTATCCCATCAGTATCTATTTCCTTGTTTCAGTCAAGGACTGTTCTCTAGAACAGTCCTATTTCTGTAAATAACTGGGTATTGTGTTAGCAAAAAAGAGGAATTCTGTAGCCTAACAGTTAGGGAATTCACCTGGGTTGTAGCAGCAGCACGTGCCACACCCTTAACTGCACCTCCCCAGATACTGTATTTTCCTGCTACTGGCTACTCTCATGCATATTTAGTGGTTTTGATCTGAAATCATTCCCAGGCTGCAAAATATTTCAAAACTAATGTTACTTCAGCTAGAATCTTTCCCCAAATCACAATGATTTCAACAAATCAACATTTCCCAATATTACCTAATTTTTTACAGAGTATTTCCAAGCTGCCAAGACTCAAGAGAACTTTTTACATTGCTGACAACTCAAAAAGCAGGGCTGTAATAGGTAAGAAAAAAAATCAAAATGACGCCTAAAATCAAAACTTTTTGGATTTAGCCTGCTACTAGATTAGCAATATGCTACAGGATAAAAAGAATCAAGAACCTAGACACAACTAGCAATTCTAATCACAGATGAGACAGTAGGCTACACTGCCATTTTATGCCCTCAGGAGTTGGTGAAGGTCATTTAAGTGCACCAATGTGGGATGCTGAGCCTACTGGCCAAAAAAGAAATTCCAAACTCCAGAAAACACAGAAGCAGAATAGAGCACATACAACCACATCACTCAAAGACTGACTGTGAATCTTTAAGGCAATGCCTATGGAAAAGAATAAAAGGCCCAGGAGGCACCAGTAAGAACTGGATTTTTGTTTCTGTGACACCATTGGTTTTCTGTTATGGGGTATTTGCGTCCTAGGTTAACATTCTTCTGAGATAAGGCCTCCTACCTGATAACATTCATCCCCAGGCCAGGCCACTGATCTATGCCCCTGGCACGACACAACTCTTTCTGTCTGGAACCCAAAATACTTCCAAGAACACACCACTTTGAGTAGTTTTTCGTATAGAGAACTGGTCAGAAAAATGGTCCAGTGAGAGAAAAATAAATTGTGATCCTGGAAAGAGACCCTGAGCACGTATGAAAGACCATATGGTAATGATCAAAGCTGAGGAAAAACAAAAAGCTGCTTTCCACCTGCAAAAAAATTGTCTGAAGATAGTGAAATGGGAATGCTTTGAAGATAAGCCATCATGTAGTGTGGGAAAAGGAGGCAAGAAGTGAAACCTGGTATTGAGACAATTTCCTAAGGTGCATTCTGTGATTGGTGGGTGGTGGAGCCAGGTGCTGATTATTTTCTACCCTGTTCTAACATGTAAAAATCAGCAGAAGAAGTGGTAATTGTGTTTGTTTCCCGCTTTTCCTCATAACCTGCTTTCCAGTGTATAGAAAGCAGGCATGGGTGGGTCTAAAAATTATCTTGGCTCTTTTTTTAAAATAATATCAGGTTGTAAAGTAAATCATCTGCCCTTCCTGAAAAGAAATTCCTATATTATCTTTCTTTTGGTCTTCTGGGTCTCTTTTGGAAAATAAAGACTCGATTTCAAACATCGGGCCTGCAATTTCTCTCTTCTGTGCTTCCTAATCAGCCTGAAATCTGAAGATAGGCACTGACATGAAGATGCTATTTTTGAGGGTACATGAAGAGAACTGACTACATCCAACTTTTTCCATGCCTCTGTTGCATTGAGTGGTAGCATCTATGCCTCATTCAGAAAGCATATGGAATTTCGAGACATAGACAGGACTTCGACACCAAACTAAACTACTAGTCTGGAGGAAAGAAAAAAGCAAAAAATAATTTCTTAACCATTCTTACTAACAGCAGAGGATGCTTCAGCCATCATTCTTTAAACAGGCAGGATAAAAACCTGAAGGAACTTGAGATAATACAACAAAATAAAAATACGTATGTAATTCAACCCTAAGCTGTGCAAAGCACGGAATTTCAGATATAGAGATATAAATCCAACAGTTTAATCATCACTCAGATGATATTTAATTCAACAGACATTAATTATCTCTCAGACATGAAGAGTGGTATTGATGACTGCATTTTAGGTGTTTACACCTGAGATGGCAGTCATTTAACTGGTCTCTGTTTACAGTCATGTAAGAACAAAAGGTGGTTATGCTGGATCTGTCTAGCTCAGGTCCTGTTTCAGAAGGGGAGCAAATGTAGACAGCTGTCTAGCTTTGCAGGGATGCCTGCTGAGTCGTGTTCCTTTGCTTATTCTGACAGCCTTCAGCCATTTGTGCTTTAGGGAATTCTATGCTGAAGGTGGCTGCTATGTGTTTAAAAACCCTTGGGGTTTTTTTCCCCCCCAAACAACTTGTTTAGTCTCTCTTTTGAGACATGCACTTTTAACATTCATTCACATCACACCCATGGCAATAGACAAGAAGGTATTTCTATAGCTCCATGCATTTTACCTCTTCAGATTTCTGCACCAGCTAAATTAATCTAAATCCACCAGCTACTAAAGGAACCCAGAAGTTCCTCATATTCTGAATGTGTGTAAATTTCCTCATGTTGTGAACAGGTGGGCAATTCTCACTTCACCTCATCTTAAAACAGATACTCTAAGATTGTGGATTAGCAATTTTACTCCAAATTACAGTGATGGGCTGGAGCAAAGTTTCCAATTTACTGTTATTTTTAAAATTTGGATTATATTAACAGTAGCAACTTTTGCTTTTTTATAGCCTAGTTATTTTAAGTAATTTTTAAAAAATTATTTTACTTAGGTAGTTATTGCACCTTTGCAAGTGCAGCCTGGGGAATTCATTTACTGTGCATTCTCGATGCTGTGGTTCAGTATTCTGAGGCACACATATCTTTTAATCCAGTTTTGTTTTATGCATAACTGCAAACAGCAGTTTGATTAGAATTAGAATTAGAAATCAGAAATTACTCCTTCCTCCCTCCCGCATTTAGTAGTTTATTTTGTAGTGTCTCTGTGAAGCTCCTTAGATTGTGATAAAATTTTATGCCTGTTGTAGAAATTGGGTATTTTACATGTCTGAATGCTGTACTTTGGGGTGTTGACTGGTAAAGGAATGTTGCTATCATATCCCAATAATAAACTGGAAAGACAAAAAATGCAACACTGGAAAGCTAAAACCTGAATGTTCCATGCAACAGAGTAATGAACAAGATATTCTGAAATGTTAAGAGCACTGTAGCATTTCTCCAGTCATACTCAGAAATATTTTCTCAAGCTCTGTGCAGACATCCCAGGTGAAGCAATAAAAGTGGTCAGGTGGGGGAAAGGGTAAGAAAGCAAAAATAAATTTCATTCGTAAGCAGACTAATTTTGACAGAACTATTTAGCAGCAACACTGGATCATGTAAACAAAAATAGTGAAGCATCCAAGAACTGATCAAAAAAAAGATGCAGGAATAAGCACAGAATTTATTAGGGACTGTATGTAATAAGAAGTGTGTCCTGGTTTTAAATTTACAGTACTTCTCAGTTTGATGTTTAACTTCCCTTAGCTGGTTAAGGAAGAAGGCAGCAATGACAAGCTTGCATTCAATTATAGAAATCATCTCAGTAGACTGACTACAACTTTGCATACATATTCCTGTAACAGACAACCAAGGCATGCCAGAAGACAACTGCTTTACTTGATAGACATGATAAGAATTTTCTCATTTTCTCTACCTAATAACAGAGAAATTAAAATATCTTCCAGTATTTATAGGCACAGTACCAGAATAAACAGTTTTCTTCACTTCTTCTAAGGGACATATTTTTAAGAATAATTGTAGTTATTTATCAAGACTAGCCATTGTTTTACCAGAATGTTTTAGGAGGAAAACTGTATATGTACCCTTCATTTAAGTATTTCTGAAGTCCTAGAGAATACTCTTGAATCAGTGGAATTTGGTTACATGTAGGTATCAGTTTTAAGAAATTTGATGATCACTAAAGATCATGATGGTCAACAATGAATGTTGTTCAAAGTGGGAACTGTTTGTGGTCACTTCTTCACTATAAGGGATTTATTTAATTATCACAAAACACTGACAAAACACAATAGCATACCATGTTGGAACACCATACTGGCAAACAGTACAAATAGCCATTCTGAGCCAGATCAGGATAGACACCTGAACAAACCCAGCTTCGGCAGTGGCTGATAAAAACAGGGATACTCCAAGGATCAGGATACTCTAGGATACTTTCCTAGCTCCAGCAGTGTTTAGGTCAGGGATTTTACTAAACAGGATACTATTTTATATTTAATGCAGATTTTTATAGCATGCATTTCTTGTATTGAATCTAATGTAAAGCTAGTTTTGGTAGTCAAAAAATTCCCAATGAATTTCAAAATCTGCTATGTGAAAACACACTTATTCTCATGAGATTATTGATGTGCCTGTTTAGAAGCCAGTGAATTATATCGTTTTCCCTGGATTACTTGTGATTTTAGAGGCCACCCATACTAATCCTCAATCCTCTCTCCTCCATGTTAGAGATTTGCTCCTCAAAAAAAGATACTTACATCTTCAGGTGTGTTGCTTCTCTGTAACTTTGCAAGACTTTTCTGAAAACCCTCTGTAAATCCAAATGAACTACTCAAATCACCCTGCCCCATAATCACTAACTACAATGAAGAATGTGAAAATAATTATTTTTAGAGTTTTTCGAGATGTAGGGAGGAATGAAAGAAAACCCAATAAACAAAAAACCCCAAAATATGTCACCTGTTATTCAGATGAGACTTTCAAGAAAAATATTTAAACCATAAGTTATAGGTACACAGTTTCAAATTTCAGTTACTTCAAGACTATGGTCCTATTCTAATCAACTTATTTGTACTTATTCTAATCAACTTGTCCTAAAAGGTGTTAAATTCACTTTTTCTGTGCAGGAGGCATTCATGACAGGAACCTTTTTACCTTCCCTAATGATGAACATGAATGTGAAGAATCATTATTTTACATCCACTGAAATCAACATTTTAATACCAATTCCAAACTACTTTGCACCCCCTTTTATATACCACATACCCTGTAGAGTTGATGGGAGTAAAAAGTAGTAGCATATGGGAGGAAAGATATTGTGATGTCTCTTGTTTCTTTTAAGAAGGAACTTTCACCAAGACTTGACAGGAATAATCCAAAACTCATTATGATATGCTGGCTGAGACAGCAATGACAGATAATAAGCCTTTTTCAGAAAACTGGCGGCTCTGTGGAACAATTTGCTAGAAATGGGAAAGGACTTTGTCTCTAGCAGCAGCATACTGCCTCCAGTACTTCGCACAACATAACTACCGAAGCCAAAGCGTAAAAATACTTCAGATCAGCCCACTCTTCGCATAGAGCTTTCCACAATAATGGAAGCTACAAAACTGGAATGAAAACACCTCAATTTCTAAACAGCTCAGTGAAAGAATGTAAATGTAACATCCTGTGGTAATTACTCTGCAATACTGCAACTGCCTAGTAATTCTTTAACATTCTTTTGCTATTGCCATGTGAGGTGGCAAGACATGTGACCTGCAAACAAATCCCACTGGGTAAAGAACATATTCAGTCTACTTGTGAGCTTTACACTTTTTCTTTACTGAGTAATGATTTTTTTTACTTTCACAGGTTTCAAATATTCCTCCCATTAAAAGCTTAGATGCAGCACAGCCACCAAAATGAATTTGTAATCTCATTCAACATTCTAATTCTCCTTCAGATGAACTGCTAATCTCATTCATCATAAATGACCAATTATGGTAGTTTACTTGTTGTGCCTTTTGACATATTCAAAGTTCAGGAGCAATTTTACTTATCCCAACACACTGCGGAGTAGAATAGAAGCTGGAGTTCACCTATCAAATATTCACTTCAGAAGGTACTTAACTAAAGACAGCCAGATCATGTACAATTTCAGTTCCAGCCTAGAGTTGTAATAATTTTGTAAATTAATGAAAGAGTAAAGAACTTTAGTATCTAATAGAACTTCTGATCTCTAAAATATATTCTTGTTGCAACTGATCCTTTCCAAGCTCAGTACTTGTACTCTGTAGTACTGGCCTCAGTACTACTTCTCAGGTTTGAAGACTGAAGTGACTACAATCAATTCTATTCCCACTGTCACCATTGTCATTCTTAAACTATGCAATAAGATCAAAATATCCAAGTCCTAGGAAAATGATCAAAGGAAAAGAAGATCAGAGCTCAAACACAACTTAAAGACTTCAAGGTGGCACGAATTATACACAATCATAAACAAAGAAACAAAAAATTTCTTCCTTAAAAGGGGATCTATCAAATTCTCCTTTTAAGTATTTACACTATCTTTCCAGGAGAAACAAAGAAATAAGAAACTGTGCTTTATGTGAAACTGGTTTTAGTTATGAGAAGTATAAATTAACAGACAGCAATTTCATTAATTAGGTGTCCAAAGATAATGTTAGGTATCTAACACTTATCAGTCAATTCCACAGACCATGTAATTTCAAAAACCAAGCTGTGTGGATTTCTCACTTTGATAATCTGATAAAGCTTGAAGATCATTAAATTAAGAACTTGCTGCTCTTTACTTGAAAAAAACAGAAGAAAAACACTCCAATGAATGGCTTTTGCTTTTACTGTCTTCTTTGTAAGATAAGCATAATAAGCTGAGCTGGAATACAAACAGATGCAGTAGATTCTGGCTGCTAAGATTCCAGTTTGGTGCACTTTAGCATTCCTGGAGAACTTCAGGCTCCACTGCAAAATGCAGCATTCAAAATTCAATAGAAGATGAATTGGAATAACAGTTTTTGTCTGTGATAGGAAAATAGCAACTTCCTCCAACTGGTTGATTGTGCTGAAACTGGGTCAGAACCAATGCCTTACACAAATGCTAGGCAGCACATAGGGAGCTGGTTAAAACTGAAACAGGAATACACAATATAATAATAAAACCTAGGCAATACAAGATAGTTTTATGCCTTCTTTTCATTAAAATCTAACACAGCACTCACACCATTACTTAGGTCTATGTGGAGAGAGCTGTTTCAACTGCATCTTTTGTGACAGCTGGGATAAAACTTTCAGCTGCATAGCAAAAAGGTGTACAACCCCCCTATTTGTAAAACGTTTTACTGATCATGTGCCAATGCCATAACTTGTTAAGTTAAAGCAAATAAAGCAACAGCCAAATATATATAAACAAAGATTTCAAATATAACATTATGCATTTTTAAAACTAATAATTGAATACCATTTAAGACAAATTGAGCGTACAATATATACTTGCTGTAAAGGCTGAGATGCTATCACCCACATCTCCTGTTAAGCAACAGGAAACCTCAATTCAGATAAACATGTAACCAGCAATAAAATACCCAGAACTGTAATTATGTAATTAGTATATGCTGATACTGTGTGAGGCACTCAAGTATTCTGACTTCATTTGTGAATGTTTAACTGGCTTAGTTTCACTTCTCAAGAACATCACAGAAAAACAACTACAATCTTAATCTTTCAGACTATACCTGCTCCATAAGCAAAACAAAACCCAGTGGTTTCTATTCCAGTCATGAATGCTTTTGGAATAATGACAGTATTAATTTCAGCAGAAAGGAGTTATATAATACACATCTATACAGAAGAGTCTTGAGTTATACCCACCCTTTGCTCTTCAACTGCCAACACTGTCTTGTATAGAAAGAAAAAACCACAGCTTTTATTGAAAGACTTTGTCTCTGCAAAGCTTACTGAACTTATTAAACTTCAGAAGTTTAAACAGGATAGTCGATATAAAATTACCATCAAAGATCAATCATAACCTCTAAAGTTGCAGCTGATTTCAAACATTCCTTTTGATAGGAATGTACAGCAAGTTTTTAGAAGTATGAACACTTCAAATCTCCTCTATTTATAGGGAAGTTTGTAACAGGTTCAATTGGAGACATGAAAACCATTTTAAATAGACATCACAAGATGCATCTGTAGTTTAAAGGTCAAATTTATTAGGAGATTAAGAGATGTATTATACATGGACTATAAATACAGCACAGCTGTCTTTATTCACAGTCACACACCCAATGCCAACCTATTTTGTAGACACTCTTGTTCTTTTGTTCCAAGAAAAATTTGCACCATAAGACTTGGATTTAGGTTTTGGCATCTTCTTCTCTTCAACATCATAACTCCAGCCTAGAGGTTAAGGGGTAATGGCAGGGTGAGACAAGAAAGAACAAGAATTATATCCTCAGCATACAATATATAGCAGATCCAACTTAAAGGCTTTAACTTTAATATGTTTTTTTTCAAGGTAGGCACCCACTAATCTGTTCCTTTCTCGTTGGCAACAGAGAATAATAAAATGCCATAAATGTGGCAAATGACCATTCTGTGAGATGGCAAGACTTGACCATACTACAGACCTCCATGCAAAAAAAATCTGACAGTCATCAATGAAAAGCTCAATAGGGAAGATTGACTGTCCTGTAAGTTCATGGGCTCCACAATTCCACAGCACACAGGAGCACTAAGGCTCTGTGCATGTTGGCACAGGAAAAGAAAAAGGTAAGAAAACATATGCCATAAAATAACATACAAAAGCTCATTCTCAAAGGCTAAGAGACAATGGAGACCTTGGAAAGCTGATAAAAAAGAAGGGTGGGACAGAGGACCAAAAAAACTAAAAAGCAAAGAAAAAAGTTCAACATTAGAAAGGAGTTTAATACTTAACATTTTAAAGGACTTTAATACTTAACATTTTTTATAAGAACATAAAAAATTAGGAGTAAAAAGAAAAGGGAATGAAGTGATAGAAGACAAGTAAATTATGTGATAGTTAAGCAAGAGAAATGCTTAAAAATGTC